>NW_027439580.1:0-35780 GCF_964188355.1 Buteo buteo
TGCGGATAGGGCGCCAAGGGGAGGGGAAGAGCAGCAAGAGCTTTCGGGGCTGGGCCCTTCCCTGCGGGAGCAGGAGCCCGACGTTCGCCCCCCCGGAAAAGAGGCTCGGCGGCGGCCGACGGGCCCCGAGGTGTCCCGCCTCTGGCAAAGCCCGGAGCCCCAGCGCTGCGGGGCCTGCGGATAGGGCGCCAAGGGGAGGGGAAGAGCAGCAAGAGCTTTCGGGGCTGGGCCCTTCCCTGCGGGAGCAGGAGCCCGACGTTCGCCCCCCCGGAAAAGAGGCTCGGCGGCGGCCGACGGGCCCCGAGGTGTCCCGCCTCTGGCAAAGCCCGGAGCCCCAGCGCTGCGGGGCCTGCGGATAGGGCGCCAAGGGGAGGGGAAGAGCAGCAAGAGCTTTCGGGGCTGGGCCCTTCCCTGCGGGAGCAGGAGCCCGACGTTCCCCCCCCCGGAAAAGAGGCTCGGCGGCGGCCGACGGGCCCCGAGGTGTCCCACCTCTGGCAAAGCCCGGAGCCCCAGCGCTGCGGGGCCTGCGGATAGGGCGCCAAGGGGAGGGGAAGAGCAGCAAGAGCTTTCGGGGCTGGGCCCTTCCCTGCGGGAGCAGGAGCCCGACGTTCGCCCCCCCGGAAAAGAGGCTCGGCAGCGGCCGACGGGCCCCGAGGTGTCCCGCCTCTGGCAAAGCCCGGAGCCCCAGCGCTGCGGGGCCTGCGGATAGGGCGCCAAGGGGAGGGGAAGAGCAGCAAGAGCTTTCGGGGCTGGGCCCTTCCCTGCGGGAGCAGGAGCCCGACGTTCGCCCCCCCGGAAAAGAGGCTCGGCGGCGGCCGACGGGCCCCGAGGTGTCCCGCCTCTGGCAAAGCCCGGAGCCCCAGCGCTGCGGGGCCTGCGGATAGGGCGCCAAGGGGAGGGGAAGAGCAGCAAGAGCTTTCGGGGCTGGGCCCTTCCCTGCGGGAGCAGGAGCCCGACGTTCGCCCCCCCGGAAAAGAGGCTCGGCGGCGGCCGAGGGGCCCCGAGGTGTCCCGCCTCTGGCAAAGCCCGGAGCCCCAGCGCTGCGGGGCCTGCGGATAGGGCGCCAAGGGGAGGGGAAGAGCAGCAAGAGCTTTCGGGGCTGGGCCCTTCCCTGCGGGAGCAGGAGCCCGACGTTCGCCCCCCCCGGAAAAGAGGCTCGGCGGCGGCCGAGGGGCCCCGAGGTGTCCCGCCTCTGGCAAAGCCTGGAGCCCCAGCGCTGCGGGGCCTGCGGATAGGGCGCCAAGGGGAGGGGAAGAGCAGCAAGAGCTTTCGGGGCTGGGCCCTTCCCTGCGGGAGCAGGAGCCCGACGTTCGCCCCCCCGGAAAAGAGGCTCGGCGGCGGCCGACGGGCCCCGAGGTGTCCCGCCTCTGGCAAAGCCCGGAGCCCCAGCGCTGCGGGGCCTGCGGATAGGGCGCCAAGGGGAGGGGAAGAGCAGCAAGAGCTTTCGGGGCTGGGCCCTTCCCTGCGGGAGCAGGAGCCCGACGTTCGCCCCCCCGGAAAAGAGGCTCGGCGGCGGCCGACGGGCCCCGAGGTGTCCCGCCTCTGGCAAAGCCCGGAGCCCCAGCGCTGCAGGGCCTGCGGATAGGGCGCCAAGGGGAGGGGAAGAGCAGCAAGAGCTTTCGGGGCTGGGCCCTTCCCTGCGGGAGCAGGAGCCCGACGTTCGCCCCCCCGGAAAAGAGGCTCGGCGGCGGCCGACGGGCCCCGAGGTGTCCCGCCTCTGGCAAAGCCCGGAGCCCCAGCGCTGCGGGGCCTGCGGATAGGGCGCCAAGGGGAGGGGAAGAGCAGCAAGAGCTTTCGGGGCTGGGCCCTTCCCTGCGGGAGCAGGAGCCCGACGTTCGCCCCCCCGGAAAAGAGGCTCGGCGGCGGCCGACGGGCCCCGAGGTGTCCCGCCTCTGGCAAAGCCCGGAGCCCCAGCGCTGCGGGGCCTGCGGATAGGGCGCCAAGGGGAGGGGAAGAGCAGCAAGAGCTTTCGGGGCTGGGCCCTTCCCTGCGCGAGCAGGAGCCCGACGTTCGCCCCCCCGGAAAAGAGGCTCGGCGGCGGCCGACGGGCCCCGAGGTGTCCCGCCTCTGGCAAAGCCCGGAGCCCCAGCGCTGCGGGGCCTGCGGATAGGGCGCCAAGGGGAGGGGAAGAGCAGCAAGAGCTTTCGGGGCTGGGCCCTTCCCTGCGGGAGCAGGAGCCCGACGTTCGCCCCCCCGGAAAAGAGGCTCGGCGGCGGCCGACGGGCCCCGAGGTGTCCCGCCTCTGGCAAAGCCCGGAGCCCCAGCGCTGCGGGGCCTGCGGATAGGGCGCCAAGGGGAGGGGAAGAGCAGCAAGAGCTTTCGGGGCTGGGCCCTTCCCTGCGGGAGCAGGAGCCCGACGTTCGCCCCCCCGGAAAAGAGGCTCGGCGGCGGCCGACGGGCCCCGAGGTGTCCCGCCTCTGGCAAAGCCCGGAGCCCCAGCGCTGCGGGGCCTGCGGATAGGGCGCCAAGGGGAGGGGAAGAGCAGCAAGAGCTTTCGGGGCTGGGCCCTTCCCTGCGGGAGCAGGAGCCCGACGTTCGCCCCCCCGGAAAAGAGGCTCGGCGGCGGCCGAGCGGGCCCCGAGGTGTCCCGCCTCTGGCAAAGCCCGGAGCCCCAGCGCTGCGGGGCCTGCGGATAGGGCGCCAAGGGGAGGGGAAGAGCAGCAAGAGCTTTCGGGGCTGGGCCCTTCCCTGCGGGAGCAGGAGCCCGACGTTCGCCCCCCCGGAAAAGAGGCTCGGCGGCGGCCGACGGGGCCCCGAGGTGTCCCGCCTCTGGCAAAGCCCGGAGCCCCAGCGCTGCGGGGCCTGCGGATAGGGCGCCAAGGGGAGGGGAAGAGCAGCAAGAGCTTTCGGGGCTGGGCCCTTCCCTGCGCGAGCAGGAGCCCGACGTTGGCCCCCCCGGAAAAGAGGCTCGGCGGCGGCCGAGGGGCCCCGAGGTGTCCCGCCTCTGGCAAAGCCCGGAGCCCCAGCGCTGCGGGGCCTGCGGATAGGGCGCCAAGGGGAGGGGAAGAGCAGCAAGAGCTTTCGGGGCTGGGCCCTTCCCTGCGGGAGCAGGAGCCCGACGTTCGCCCCCCCGGAAAAGAGGCTCGGCGGCGGCCGAGGGGCCCCGAGGTGTCCCGCCTCTGGCAAAGCCCGGAGCCCCAGCGCTGCGGGGCCTGCGGATAGGGCGCCAAGGGGAGGGGAAGAGCAGCAAGAGCTTTCGGGGCTGGGCCCTTCCCTGCGGGAGCAGGAGCCCGACGTTCGCCCCCCCGGAAAAGAGGCTCGGCGGCGGCCGAGGGGCCCCGAGGTGTCCCGCCTCTGGCAAAGCCCGGAGCCCCAGCGCTGCGGGGCCTGCGGATAGGGCGCCAAGGGGAGGGGAAGAGCAGCAAGAGCTTTCGGGGCTGGGCCCTTCCCTGAGGGAGCAGGAGCCCGACGTTCGCCCCCCCGGAAAAGAGGCTCGGCGGCGGCCGACGGGCCCCGAGGTGTCCCGCCTCTGGCAAAGCCCGGAGCCCCAGCGCTGCGGGGCCTGCGGATAGGGCGCCAAGGGGAGGGGAAGAGCAGCAAGAGCTTTCGGGGCTGGGCCCTTCCCTGCGGGAGCAGGAGCCCGACGTTCGCCCCCCGGAAAAGAGGCTCGGCGGCGGCCGACGGGCCCCGAGGTGTCCCGCCTCTGGCAAAGCCCGGAGCCCCAGCGCTGCGGGGCCTGCGGATAGGGCGCCAAGGGGAGGGGAAGAGCAGCAAGAGCTTTCGGGGCTGGGCCCTTCCCTGCGGGAGCAGGAGCCCGACGTTCGCCCCCCCGGAAAAGAGGCTCGGCGGCGGCCGACGGGCCCCGAGGTGTCCCGCCTCTGGCAAAGCCCGGAGCCCCAGCGCTGCGGGGCCTGCGGATAGGGCGCCAAGGGGAGGGGAAGAGCAGCAAGAGCTTTCGGGGCTGGGCCCTTCCCTGCGGGAGCAGGAGCCCGACGTTCGCCCCCCCGGAAAAGAGGCTCGGCGGCGGCCGACGGGCCCCGAGGTGTCCCGCCTCTGGCAAAGCCCGGAGCCCCAGCGCTGCGGGGCCTGCGGATAGGGCGCCAAGGGGAGGGGAAGAGCAGCAAGAGCTTTCGGGGCTGGGCCCTTCCCTGCGGGAGCAGGAGCCCGACGTTCGCCCCCCCGGAAAAGAGGCTCGGCGGCGGCCGACGGGCCCCGAGGTGTCCCGCCTCTGGCAAAGCCCGGAGCCCCAGCGCTGCGGGGCCTGCGGATAGGGCGCCAAGGGGAGGGGAAGAGCAGCAAGAGCTTTCGGGGCTGGGCCCTTCCCTGCGGGAGCAGGAGCCCGACGTTCGCCCCCCCGGAAAAGAGGCTCGGCGGCGGCCGACGGGCCCCGAGGTGTCCCGCCTCTGGCAAAGCCCGGAGCCCCAGCGCTGCGGGGCCTGCGGATAGGGCGCCAAGGGGAGGGGAAGAGCAGCAAGAGCTTTCGGGGCTGGGCCCTTCCCTGCGGGAGCAGGAGCCCGACGTTCGCCCCCCCGGAAAAGAGGCTCGGCGGCGGCCGACGGGCCCCGAGGTGTCCCACCTCTGGCAAAGCCCGGAGCCCCAGCGCTGCGGGGCCTGCGGATAGGGCGCCAAGGGGAGGGGAAGAGCAGCAAGAGCTTTCGGGGCTGGGCCCTTCCCTGCGGGAGCAGGAGCCCGACGTTCGCCCCCCCGGAAAAGAGGCTCGGCGGCGGCCGACGGGCCCCGAGGTGTCCCGCCTCTGGCAAAGCCCGGAGCCCCAGCGCTGCGGGGCCTGCGGATAGGGCGCCAAGGGGAGGGGAAGAGCAGCAAGAGCTTTCGGGGCTGGGCCCTTCCCTGCGGGAGCAGGAGCCCGACGTTCGCCCCCCCGGAAAAGAGGCTCGGCGGCGGCCGACGGGCCCCGAGGTGTCCCGCCTCTGGCAAAGCCCGGAGCCCCAGCGCTGCGGGGCCTGCGGATAGGGCGCCAAGGGGAGGGGAAGAGCAGCAAGAGCTTTCGGGGCTGGGCCCTTCCCTGCGGGAGCAGGAGCCCGACGTTCGCCCCCCCGGAAAAGAGGCTCGGCGGCGGCCGACGGGCCCCGAGGTGTCCCGCCTCTGGCAAAGCCCGGAGCCCCAGCGCTGCGGGGCCTGCGGATAGGGCGCCAAGGGGAGGGGAAGAGCAGCAAGAGCTTTCGGGGCTGGGCCCTTCCCTGCGGGAGCAGGAGCCCGACGTTCGCCCCCCCGGAAAAGAGGCTCGGCGGCGGCCGACGGGCCCCGAGGTGTCCCGCCTCTGGCAAAGCCCGGAGCCCCAGCGCTGCGGGGCCTGCGGATAGGGCGCCAAGGGGAGGGGAAGAGCAGCAAGAGCTTTCGGGGCTGGGCCCTTCCCTGCGGGAGCAGGAGCCCGACGTTCGCCCCCCCGGAAAAGAGGCTCGGCGGCGGCCGACGGGCCCCGAGGTGTCCCGCCTCTGGCAAAGCCCGGAGCCCCAGCGCTGCGGGGCCTGCGGATAGGGCGCCAAGGGGAGGGGAAGAGCAGCAAGAGCTTTCGGGGCTGGGCCCTTCCCTGCGGGAGCAGGAGCCCGACGTTCGCCCCCCCGGAAAAGAGGCTCGGCGGCGGCCGACGGGCCCCGAGGTGTCCCGCCTCTGGCAAAGCCCGGAGCCCCAGCGCTGCGGGGCCTGCGGATAGGGCGCCAAGGGGAGGGGAAGAGCAGCAAGAGCTTTCGGGGCTGGGCCCTTCCCTGCGGGAGCAGGAGCCCGACGTTCGCCCCCCCGGAAAAGAGGCTCGGCGGCGGCCGACGGGCCCCGAGGTGTCCCGCCTCTGGCAAAGCCCGGAGCCCCAGCGCTGCGGGGCCTGCGGATAGGGCGCCAAGGGGAGGGGAAGAGCAGCAAGAGCTTTCGGGGCTGGGCCCTTCCCTGCGGGAGCAGGAGCCCGACGTTCGCCCCCCCGGAAAAGAGGCTCGGCGGCGGCCGACGGGCCCCGAGGTGTCCCGCCTCTGGCAAAGCCCGGAGCCCCAGCGCTGCGGGGCCTGCGGATAGGGCGCCAAGGGGAGGGGAAGAGCAGCAAGAGCTTTCGGGGCTGGGCCCTTCCCTGCGGGAGCAGGAGCCCGACGTTCGCCCCCCCGGAAAAGAGGCTCGGCGGCGGCCGACGGGCCCCGAGGTGTCCCGCCTCTGGCAAAGCCCGGAGCCCCAGCGCTGCGGGGCCTGCGGATAGGGCGCCAAGGGGAGGGGAAGAGCAGCAAGAGCTTTCGGGGCTGGGCCCTTCCCTGCGGGAGCAGGAGCCCGACGTTCGCCCCCCCGGAAAAGAGGCTCGGCGGCGGCCGACGGGCCCCGAGGTGTCCCGCCTCTGGCAAAGCCCGGAGCCCCAGCGCTGCGGGGCCTGCGGATAGGGCGCCAAGGGGAGGGGAAGAGCAGCAAGAGCTTTCGGGGCTGGGCCCTTCCCTGCGGGAGCAGGAGCCCGACGTTCGCCCCCCCGGAAAAGAGGCTCGGCGGCGGCCGACGGGCCCCGAGGTGTCCCGCCTCTGGCAAAGCCCGGAGCCCCAGCGCTGCGGGGCCTGCGGATAGGGCGCCAAGGGGAGGGGAAGAGCAGCAAGAGCTTTCGGGGCTGGGCCCTTCCCTGCGGGAGCAGGAGCCCGACGTTCGCCCCCCCGGAAAAGAGGCTCGGCGGCGGCCGACGGGCCCCGAGGTGTCCCGCCTCTGGCAAAGCCCGGAGCCCCAGCGCTGCGGGGCCTGCGGATAGGGCGCCAAGGGGAGGGGAAGAGCAGCAAGAGCTTTCGGGGCTGGGCCCTTCCCTGCGGGAGCAGGAGCCCGACGTTCGCCCCCCCGGAAAAGAGGCTCGGCGGCGGCCGACGGGCCCCGAGGTGTCCCGCCTCTGGCAAAGCCCGGAGCCCCAGCGCTGCGGGGCCTGCGGATAGGGCGCCAAGGGGAGGGGAAGAGCAGCAAGAGCTTTCGGGGCTGGGCCCTTCCCTGCGGGAGCAGGAGCCCGACGTTCGCCCCCCCGGAAAAGAGGCTCGGCGGCGGCCGACGGGCCCCGAGGTGTCCCGCCTCTGGCAAAGCCCGGAGCCCCAGCGCTGCGGGGCCTGCGGATAGGGCGCCAAGGGGAGGGGAAGAGCAGCAAGAGCTTTCGGGGCTGGGCCCTTCCCTGCGGGAGCAGGAGCCCGACGTTCGCCCCCCCGGAAAAGAGGCTCGGCGGCGGCCGACGGGCCCCGAGGTGTCCCGCCTCTGGCAAAGCCCGGAGCCCCAGCGCTGCGGGGCCTGCGGATAGGGCGCCAAGGGGAGGGGAAGAGCAGCAAGAGCTTTCGGGGCTGGGCCCTTCCCTGCGGGAGCAGGAGCCCGACGTTCGCCCCCCCGGAAAAGAGGCTCGGCGGCGGCCGACGGGCCCCGAGGTGTCCCGCCTCTGGCAAAGCCCGGAGCCCCAGCGCTGCGGGGCCTGCGGATAGGGCGCCAAGGGGAGGGGAAGAGCAGCAAGAGCTTTCGGGGCTGGGCCCTTCCCTGCGGGAGCAGGAGCCCGACGTTCGCCCCCCCGGAAAAGAGGCTCGGCGGCGGCCGACGGGCCCCGAGGTGTCCCGCCTCTGGCAAAGCCCGGAGCCCCAGCGCTGCGGGGCCTGCGGATAGGGCGCCAAGGGGAGGGGAAGAGCAGCAAGAGCTTTCGGGGCTGGGCCCTTCCCTGCGGGAGCAGGAGCCCGACGTTCGCCCCCCCGGAAAAGAGGCTCGGCGGCGGCCGACGGGCCCCGAGGTGTCCCGCCTCTGGCAAAGCCCGGAGCCCCAGCGCTGCGGGGCCTGCGGATAGGGCGCCAAGGGGAGGGGAAGAGCAGCAAGAGCTTTCGGGGCTGGGCCCTTCCCTGCGGGAGCAGGAGCCCGACGTTCGCCCCCCCGGAAAAGAGGCTCGGCGGCGGCCGACGGGCCCCGAGGTGTCCCGCCTCTGGCAAAGCCCGGAGCCCCAGCGCTGCGGGGCCTGCGGATAGGGCGCCAAGGGGAGGGGAAGAGCAGCAAGAGCTTTCGGGGCTGGGCCCTTCCCTGCGGGAGCAGGAGCCCGACGTTCGCCCCCCCGGAAAAGAGGCTCGGCGGCGGCCGACGGGCCCCGAGGTGTCCCGCCTCTGGCAAAGCCCGGAGCCCCAGCGCTGCGGGGCCTGCGGATAGGGCGCCAAGGGGAGGGGAAGAGCAGCAAGAGCTTTCGGGGCTGGGCCCTTCCCTGCGGGAGCAGGAGCCCGACGTTCGCCCCCCCGGAAAAGAGGCTCGGCGGCGGCCGACGGGCCCCGAGGTGTCCCGCCTCTGGCAAAGCCCGGAGCCCCAGCGCTGCGGGGCCTGCGGATAGGGCGCCAAGGGGAGGGGAAGAGCAGCAAGAGCTTTCGGGGCTGGGCCCTTCCCTGCGGGAGCAGGAGCCCGACGTTCGCCCCCCCGGAAAAGAGGCTCGGCGGCGGCCGACGGGCCCCGAGGTGTCCCGCCTCTGGCAAAGCCCGGAGCCCCAGCGCTGCGGGGCCTGCGGATAGGGCGCCAAGGGGAGGGGAAGAGCAGCAAGAGCTTTCGGGGCTGGGCCCTTCCCTGCGGGAGCAGGAGCCCGACGTTCGCCCCCCCGGAAAAGAGGCTCGGCGGCGGCCGACGGGCCCCGAGGTGTCCCGCCTCTGGCAAAGCCCGGAGCCCCAGCGCTGCGGGGCCTGCGGATAGGGCGCCAAGGGGAGGGGAAGAGCAGCAAGAGCTTTCGGGGCTGGGCCCTTCCCTGCGGGAGCAGGAGCCCGACGTTCGCCCCCCCGGAAAAGAGGCTCGGCGGCGGCCGACGGGCCCCGAGGTGTCCCGCCTCTGGCAAAGCCCGGAGCCCCAGCGCTGCGGGGCCTGCGGATAGGGCGCCAAGGGGAGGGGAAGAGCAGCAAGAGCTTTCGGGGCTGGGCCCTTCCCTGCGGGAGCAGGAGCCCGACGTTCGCCCCCCCGGAAAAGAGGCTCGGCGGCGGCCGACGGGCCCCGAGGTGTCCCGCCTCTGGCAAAGCCCGGAGCCCCAGCGCTGCGGGGCCTGCGGATAGGGCGCCAAGGGGAGGGGAAGAGCAGCAAGAGCTTTCGGGGCTGGGCCCTTCCCTGCGGGAGCAGGAGCCCGACGTTCGCCCCCCCGGAAAAGAGGCTCGGCGGCGGCCGACGGGCCCCGAGGTGTCCCGCCTCTGGCAAAGCCCGGAGCCCCAGCGCTGCGGGGCCTGCGGATAGGGCGCCAAGGGGAGGGGAAGAGCAGCAAGAGCTTTCGGGGCTGGGCCCTTCCCTGCGGGAGCAGGAGCCCGACGTTCGCCCCCCCGGAAAAGAGGCTCGGCGGCGGCCGACGGGCCCCGAGGTGTCCCGCCTCTGGCAAAGCCCGGAGCCCCAGCGCTGCGGGGCCTGCGGATAGGGCGCCAAGGGGAGGGGAAGAGCAGCAAGAGCTTTCGGGGCTGGGCCCTTCCCTGCGGGAGCAGGAGCCCGACGTTCGCCCCCCCGGAAAAGAGGCTCGGCGGCGGCCGACGGGCCCCGAGGTGTCCCGCCTCTGGCAAAGCCCGGAGCCCCAGCGCTGCGGGGCCTGCGGATAGGGCGCCAAGGGGAGGGGAAGAGCAGCAAGAGCTTTCGGGGCTGGGCCCTTCCCTGCGGGAGCAGGAGCCCGACGTTCGCCCCCCCGGAAAAGAGGCTCGGCGGCGGCCGACGGGCCCCGAGGTGTCCCGCCTCTGGCAAAGCCCGGAGCCCCAGCGCTGCGGGGCCTGCGGATAGGGCGCCAAGGGGAGGGGAAGAGCAGCAAGAGCTTTCGGGGCTGGGCCCTTCCCTGCGGGAGCAGGAGCCCGACGTTCGCCCCCCCGGAAAAGAGGCTCGGCGGCGGCCGACGGGCCCCGAGGTGTCCCGCCTCTGGCAAAGCCCGGAGCCCCAGCGCTGCGGGGCCTGCGGATAGGGCGCCAAGGGGAGGGGAAGAGCAGCAAGAGCTTTCGGGGCTGGGCCCTTCCCTGCGGGAGCAGGAGCCCGACGTTCGCCCCCCCGGAAAAGAGGCTCGGCGGCGGCCGACGGGCCCCGAGGTGTCCCGCCTCTGGCAAAGCCCGGAGCCCCAGCGCTGCGGGGCCTGCGGATAGGGCGCCAAGGGGAGGGGAAGAGCAGCAAGAGCTTTCGGGGCTGGGCCCTTCCCTGCGGGAGCAGGAGCCCGACGTTCGCCCCCCCGGAAAAGAGGCTCGGCGGCGGCCGACGGGCCCCGAGGTGTCCCGCCTCTGGCAAAGCCCGGAGCCCCAGCGCTGCGGGGCCTGCGGATAGGGCGCCAAGGGGAGGGGAAGAGCAGCAAGAGCTTTCGGGGCTGGGCCCTTCCCTGCGGGAGCAGGAGCCCGACGTTCGCCCCCCCGGAAAAGAGGCTCGGCGGCGGCCGACGGGCCCCGAGGTGTCCCGCCTCTGGCAAAGCCCGGAGCCCCAGCGCTGCGGGGCCTGCGGATAGGGCGCCAAGGGGAGGGGAAGAGCAGCAAGAGCTTTCGGGGCTGGGCCCTTCCCTGCGGGAGCAGGAGCCCGACGTTCGCCCCCCCGGAAAAGAGGCTCGGCGGCGGCCGACGGGCCCCGAGGTGTCCCGCCTCTGGCAAAGCCCGGAGCCCCAGCGCTGCGGGGCCTGCGGATAGGGCGCCAAGGGGAGGGGAAGAGCAGCAAGAGCTTTCGGGGCTGGGCCCTTCCCTGCGGGAGCAGGAGCCCGACGTTCGCCCCCCCGGAAAAGAGGCTCGGCGGCGGCCGACGGGCCCCGAGGTGTCCCGCCTCTGGCAAAGCCCGGAGCCCCAGCGCTGCGGGGCCTGCGGATAGGGCGCCAAGGGGAGGGGAAGAGCAGCAAGAGCTTTCGGGGCTGGGCCCTTCCCTGCGGGAGCAGGAGCCCGACGTTCGCCCCCCCGGAAAAGAGGCTCGGCGGCGGCCGACGGGCCCCGAGGTGTCCCGCCTCTGGCAAAGCCCGGAGCCCCAGCGCTGCGGGGCCTGCGGATAGGGCGCCAAGGGGAGGGGAAGAGCAGCAAGAGCTTTCGGGGCTGGGCCCTTCCCTGCGGGAGCAGGAGCCCGACGTTCGCCCCCCCGGAAAAGAGGCTCGGCGGCGGCCGAGCGGGCCCCGAGGTGTCCCGCCTCTGGCAAAGCCCGGAGCCCCAGCGCTGCGGGGCCTGCGGATAGGGCGCCAAGGGGAGGGGAAGAGCAGCAAGAGCTTTCGGGGCTGGGCCCTTCCCTGCGGGAGCAGGAGCCCGACGTTCGCCCCCCCGGAAAAGAGGCTCGGCGGCGGCCGACGGGCCCCGAGGTGTCCCGCCTCTGGCAAAGCCCGGAGCCCCAGCGCTGCGGGGCCTGCGGATAGGGCGCCAAGGGGAGGGGAAGAGCAGCAAGAGCTTTCGGGGCTGGGCCCTTCCCTGCGGGAGCAGGAGCCCGACGTTCGCCCCCCCGGAAAAGAGGCTCGGCGGCGGCCGACGGGCCCCGAGGTGTCCCGCCTCTGGCAAAGCCCGGAGCCCCAGCGCTGCGGGGCCTGCGGATAGGGCGCCAAGGGGAGGGGAAGAGCAGCAAGAGCTTTCGGGGCTGGGCCCTTCCCTGCGGGAGCAGGAGCCCGACGTTCGCCCCCCCGGAAAAGAGGCTCGGCGGCGGCCGACGGGCCCCGAGGTGTCCCGCCTCTGGCAAAGCCCGGAGCCCCAGCGCTGCGGGGCCTGCGGATAGGGCGCCAAGGGGAGGGGAAGAGCAGCAAGAGCTTTCGGGGCTGGGCCCTTCCCTGCGGGAGCAGGAGCCCGACGTTCGCCCCCCCGGAAAAGAGGCTCGGCGGCGGCCGACGGGCCCCGAGGTGTCCCGCCTCTGGCAAAGCCCGGAGCCCCAGCGCTGCGGGGCCTGCGGATAGGGCGCCAAGGGGAGGGGAAGAGCAGCAAGAGCTTTCGGGGCTGGGCCCTTCCCTGCGGGAGCAGGAGCCCGACGTTCGCCCCCCCGGAAAAGAGGCTCGGCGGCGGCCGACGGGCCCCGAGGTGTCCCGCCTCTGGCAAAGCCCGGAGCCCCAGCGCTGCGGGGCCTGCGGATAGGGCGCCAAGGGGAGGGGAAGAGCAGCAAGAGCTTTCGGGGCTGGGCCCTTCCCTGCGGGAGCAGGAGCCCGACGTTCGCCCCCCCGGAAAAGAGGCTCGGCGGCGGCCGACGGGCCCCGAGGTGTCCCGCCTCTGGCAAAGCCCGGAGCCCCAGCGCTGCGGGGCCTGCGGATAGGGCGCCAAGGGGAGGGGAAGAGCAGCAAGAGCTTTCGGGGCTGGGCCCTTCCCTGCGGGAGCAGGAGCCCGACGTTCGCCCCCCCGGAAAAGAGGCTCGGCGGCGGCCGACGGGCCCCGAGGTGTCCCGCCTCTGGCAAAGCCCGGAGCCCCAGCGCTGCGGGGCCTGCGGATAGGGCGCCAAGGGGAGGGGAAGAGCAGCAAGAGCTTTCGGGGCTGGGCCCTTCCCTGCGGGAGCAGGAGCCCGACGTTCGCCCCCCCGGAAAAGAGGCTCGGCGGCGGCCGACGGGCCCCGAGGTGTCCCGCCTCTGGCAAAGCCCGGAGCCCCAGCGCTGCGGGGCCTGCGGATAGGGCGCCAAGGGGAGGGGAAGAGCAGCAAGAGCTTTCGGGGCTGGGCCCTTCCCTGCGGGAGCAGGAGCCCGACGTTCGCCCCCCCGGAAAAGAGGCTCGGCGGCGGCCGACGGGCCCCGAGGTGTCCCGCCTCTGGCAAAGCCCGGAGCCCCAGCGCTGCGGGGCCTGCGGATAGGGCGCCAAGGGGAGGGGAAGAGCAGCAAGAGCTTTCGGGGCTGGGCCCTTCCCTGCGGGAGCAGGAGCCCGACGTTCGCCCCCCCGGAAAAGAGGCTCGGCGGCGGCCGACGGGCCCCGAGGTGTCCCGCCTCTGGCAAAGCCCGGAGCCCCAGCGCTGCGGGGCCTGCGGATAGGGCGCCAAGGGGAGGGGAAGAGCAGCAAGAGCTTTCGGGGCTGGGCCCTTCCCTGCGGGAGCAGGAGCCCGACGTTCGCCCCCCCGGAAAAGAGGCTCGGCGGCGGCCGACGGGCCCCGAGGTGTCCCGCCTCTGGCAAAGCCCGGAGCCCCAGCGCTGCGGGGCCTGCGGATAGGGCGCCAAGGGGAGGGGAAGAGCAGCAAGAGCTTTCGGGGCTGGGCCCTTCCCTGCGGGAGCAGGAGCCCGACGTTCGCCCCCCCGGAAAAGAGGCTCGGCGGCGGCCGACGGGCCCCGAGGTGTCCCGCCTCTGGCAAAGCCCGGAGCCCCAGCGCTGCGGGGCCTGCGGATAGGGCGCCAAGGGGAGGGGAAGAGCAGCAAGAGCTTTCGGGGCTGGGCCCTTCCCTGCGGGAGCAGGAGCCCGACGTTCGCCCCCCCGGAAAAGAGGCTCGGCGGCGGCCGACGGGCCCCGAGGTGTCCCGCCTCTGGCAAAGCCCGGAGCCCCAGCGCTGCGGGGCCTGCGGATAGGGCGCCAAGGGGAGGGGAAGAGCAGCAAGAGCTTTCGGGGCTGGGCCCTTCCCTGCGGGAGCAGGAGCCCGACGTTCGCCCCCCCGGAAAAGAGGCTCGGCGGCGGCCGACGGGCCCCGAGGTGTCCCGCCTCTGGCAAAGCCCGGAGCCCCAGCGCTGCGGGGCCTGCGGATAGGGCGCCAAGGGGAGGGGAAGAGCAGCAAGAGCTTTCGGGGCTGGGCCCTTCCCTGCGGGAGCAGGAGCCCGACGTTCGCCCCCCCGGAAAAGAGGCTCGGCGGCGGCCGACGGGCCCCGAGGTGTCCCGCCTCTGGCAAAGCCCGGAGCCCCAGCGCTGCGGGGCCTGCGGATAGGGCGCCAAGGGGAGGGGAAGAGCAGCAAGAGCTTTCGGGGCTGGGCCCTTCCCTGCGGGAGCAGGAGCCCGACGTTCGCCCCCCCGGAAAAGAGGCTCGGCGGCGGCCGACGGGCCCCGAGGTGTCCCGCCTCTGGCAAAGCCCGGAGCCCCAGCGCTGCGGGGCCTGCGGATAGGGCGCCAAGGGGAGGGGAAGAGCAGCAAGAGCTTTCGGGGCTGGGCCCTTCCCTGCGGGAGCAGGAGCCCGACGTTCGCCCCCCCGGAAAAGAGGCTCGGCGGCGGCCGACGGGCCCCGAGGTGTCCCGCCTCTGGCAAAGCCCGGAGCCCCAGCGCTGCGGGGCCTGCGGATAGGGCGCCAAGGGGAGGGGAAGAGCAGCAAGAGCTTTCGGGGCTGGGCCCTTCCCTGCGGGAGCAGGAGCCCGACGTTCGCCCCCCCGGAAAAGAGGCTCGGCGGCGGCCGACGGGCCCCGAGGTGTCCCGCCTCTGGCAAAGCCCGGAGCCCCAGCGCTGCGGGGCCTGCGGATAGGGCGCCAAGGGGAGGGGAAGAGCAGCAAGAGCTTTCGGGGCTGGGCCCTTCCCTGCGGGAGCAGGAGCCCGACGTTCGCCCCCCCGGAAAAGAGGCTCGGCGGCGGCCGACGGGCCCCGAGGTGTCCCGCCTCTGGCAAAGCCCGGAGCCCCAGCGCTGCGGGGCCTGCGGATAGGGCGCCAAGGGGAGGGGAAGAGCAGCAAGAGCTTTCGGGGCTGGGCCCTTCCCTGCGGGAGCAGGAGCCCGACGTTCGCCCCCCCGGAAAAGAGGCTCGGCGGCGGCCGACGGGCCCCGAGGTGTCCCGCCTCTGGCAAAGCCCGGAGCCCCAGCGCTGCGGGGCCTGCGGATAGGGCGCCAAGGGGAGGGGAAGAGCAGCAAGAGCTTTCGGGGCTGGGCCCTTCCCTGCGGGAGCAGGAGCCCGACGTTCGCCCCCCCGGAAAAGAGGCTCGGCGGCGGCCGACGGGCCCCGAGGTGTCCCGCCTCTGGCAAAGCCCGGAGCCCCAGCGCTGCGGGGCCTGCGGATAGGGCGCCAAGGGGAGGGGAAGAGCAGCAAGAGCTTTCGGGGCTGGGCCCTTCCCTGCGGGAGCAGGAGCCCGACGTTCGCCCCCCCGGAAAAGAGGCTCGGCGGCGGCCGACGGGCCCCGAGGTGTCCCGCCTCTGGCAAAGCCCGGAGCCCCAGCGCTGCGGGGCCTGCGGATAGGGCGCCAAGGGGAGGGGAAGAGCAGCAAGAGCTTTCGGGGCTGGGCCCTTCCCTGCGGGAGCAGGAGCCCGACGTTCGCCCCCCCGGAAAAGAGGCTCGGCGGCGGCCGACGGGCCCCGAGGTGTCCCGCCTCTGGCAAAGCCCGGAGCCCCAGCGCTGCGGGGCCTGCGGATAGGGCGCCAAGGGGAGGGGAAGAGCAGCAAGAGCTTTCGGGGCTGGGCCCTTCCCTGCGGGAGCAGGAGCCCGACGTTCGCCCCCCCGGAAAAGAGGCTCGGCGGCGGCCGACGGGCCCCGAGGTGTCCCGCCTCTGGCAAAGCCCGGAGCCCCAGCGCTGCGGGGCCTGCGGATAGGGCGCCAAGGGGAGGGGAAGAGCAGCAAGAGCTTTCGGGGCTGGGCCCTTCCCTGCGGGAGCAGGAGCCCGACGTTCGCCCCCCCGGAAAAGAGGCTCGGCGGCGGCCGACGGGCCCCGAGGTGTCCCGCCTCTGGCAAAGCCCGGAGCCCCAGCGCTGCGGGGCCTGCGGATAGGGCGCCAAGGGGAGGGGAAGAGCAGCAAGAGCTTTCGGGGCTGGGCCCTTCCCTGCGGGAGCAGGAGCCCGACGTTCGCCCCCCCGGAAAAGAGGCTCGGCGGCGGCCGACGGGCCCCGAGGTGTCCCGCCTCTGGCAAAGCCCGGAGCCCCAGCGCTGCGGGGCCTGCGGATAGGGCGCCAAGGGGAGGGGAAGAGCAGCAAGAGCTTTCGGGGCTGGGCCCTTCCCTGCGGGAGCAGGAGCCCGACGTTCGCCCCCCCGGAAAAGAGGCTCGGCGGCGGCCGACGGGCCCCGAGGTGTCCCGCCTCTGGCAAAGCCCGGAGCCCCAGCGCTGCGGGGCCTGCGGATAGGGCGCCAAGGGGAGGGGAAGAGCAGCAAGAGCTTTCGGGGCTGGGCCCTTCCCTGCGGGAGCAGGAGCCCGACGTTCGCCCCCCCGGAAAAGAGGCTCGGCGGCGGCCGACGGGCCCCGAGGTGTCCCGCCTCTGGCAAAGCCCGGAGCCCCAGCGCTGCGGGGCCTGCGGATAGGGCGCCAAGGGGAGGGGAAGAGCAGCAAGAGCTTTCGGGGCTGGGCCCTTCCCTGCGGGAGCAGGAGCCCGACGTTCGCCCCCCCGGAAAAGAGGCTCGGCGGCGGCCGACGGGCCCCGAGGTGTCCCGCCTCTGGCAAAGCCCGGAGCCCCAGCGCTGCGGGGCCTGCGGATAGGGCGCCAAGGGGAGGGGAAGAGCAGCAAGAGCTTTCGGGGCTGGGCCCTTCCCTGCGGGAGCAGGAGCCCGACGTTCGCCCCCCCGGAAAAGAGGCTCGGCGGCGGCCGACGGGCCCCGAGGTGTCCCGCCTCTGGCAAAGCCCGGAGCCCCAGCGCTGCGGGGCCTGCGGATAGGGCGCCAAGGGGAGGGGAAGAGCAGCAAGAGCTTTCGGGGCTGGGCCCTTCCCTGCGGGAGCAGGAGCCCGACGTTCGCCCCCCCGGAAAAGAGGCTCGGCGGCGGCCGACGGGCCCCGAGGTGTCCCGCCTCTGGCAAAGCCCGGAGCCCCAGCGCTGCGGGGCCTGCGGATAGGGCGCCAAGGGGAGGGGAAGAGCAGCAAGAGCTTTCGGGGCTGGGCCCTTCCCTGCGGGAGCAGGAGCCCGACGTTCGCCCCCCCGGAAAAGAGGCTCGGCGGCGGCCGACGGGCCCCGAGGTGTCCCGCCTCTGGCAAAGCCCGGAGCCCCAGCGCTGCGGGGCCTGCGGATAGGGCGCCAAGGGGAGGGGAAGAGCAGCAAGAGCTTTCGGGGCTGGGCCCTTCCCTGCGGGAGCAGGAGCCCGACGTTCGCCCCCCCGGAAAAGAGGCTCGGCGGCGGCCGACGGGCCCCGAGGTGTCCCGCCTCTGGCAAAGCCCGGAGCCCCAGCGCTGCGGGGCCTGCGGATAGGGCGCCAAGGGGAGGGGAAGAGCAGCAAGAGCTTTCGGGGCTGGGCCCTTCCCTGCGGGAGCAGGAGCCCGACGTTCGCCCCCCCGGAAAAGAGGCTCGGCGGCGGCCGACGGGCCCCGAGGTGTCCCGCCTCTGGCAAAGCCCGGAGCCCCAGCGCTGCGGGGCCTGCGGATAGGGCGCCAAGGGGAGGGGAAGAGCAGCAAGAGCTTTCGGGGCTGGGCCCTTCCCTGCGGGAGCAGGAGCCCGACGTTCGCCCCCCCGGAAAAGAGGCTCGGCGGCGGCCGACGGGCCCCGAGGTGTCCCGCCTCTGGCAAAGCCCGGAGCCCCAGCGCTGCGGGGCCTGCGGATAGGGCGCCAAGGGGAGGGGAAGAGCAGCAAGAGCTTTCGGGGCTGGGCCCTTCCCTGCGGGAGCAGGAGCCCGACGTTCGCCCCCCCGGAAAAGAGGCTCGGCGGCGGCCGACGGGCCCCGAGGTGTCCCGCCTCTGGCAAAGCCCGGAGCCCCAGCGCTGCGGGGCCTGCGGATAGGGCGCCAAGGGGAGGGGAAGAGCAGCAAGAGCTTTCGGGGCTGGGCCCTTCCCTGCGGGAGCAGGAGCCCGACGTTCGCCCCCCCGGAAAAGAGGCTCGGCGGCGGCCGACGGGCCCCGAGGTGTCCCGCCTCTGGCAAAGCCCGGAGCCCCAGCGCTGCGGGGCCTGCGGATAGGGCGCCAAGGGGAGGGGAAGAGCAGCAAGAGCTTTCGGGGCTGGGCCCTTCCCTGCGGGAGCAGGAGCCCGACGTTCGCCCCCCCGGAAAAGAGGCTCGGCGGCGGCCGACGGGCCCCGAGGTGTCCCGCCTCTGGCAAAGCCCGGAGCCCCAGCGCTGCGGGGCCTGCGGATAGGGCGCCAAGGGGAGGGGAAGAGCAGCAAGAGCTTTCGGGGCTGGGCCCTTCCCTGCGGGAGCAGGAGCCCGACGTTCGCCCCCCCGGAAAAGAGGCTCGGCGGCGGCCGACGGGCCCCGAGGTGTCCCGCCTCTGGCAAAGCCCGGAGCCCCAGCGCTGCGGGGCCTGCGGATAGGGCGCCAAGGGGAGGGGAAGAGCAGCAAGAGCTTTCGGGGCTGGGCCCTTCCCTGCGGGAGCAGGAGCCCGACGTTCGCCCCCCCGGAAAAGAGGCTCGGCGGCGGCCGACGGGCCCCGAGGTGTCCCGCCTCTGGCAAAGCCCGGAGCCCCAGCGCTGCGGGGCCTGCGGATAGGGCGCCAAGGGGAGGGGAAGAGCAGCAAGAGCTTTCGGGGCTGGGCCCTTCCCTGCGGGAGCAGGAGCCCGACGTTCGCCCCCCCGGAAAAGAGGCTCGGCGGCGGCCGACGGGCCCCGAGGTGTCCCGCCTCTGGCAAAGCCCGGAGCCCCAGCGCTGCGGGGCCTGCGGATAGGGCGCCAAGGGGAGGGGAAGAGCAGCAAGAGCTTTCGGGGCTGGGCCCTTCCCTGCGGGAGCAGGAGCCCGACGTTCGCCCCCCCGGAAAAGAGGCTCGGCGGCGGCCGAAGGTGTCCCGCCTCTGGCAAAGCCCGGAGCCCCAGCGCTGCGGGGCCTGCGGATAGGGCGCCAAGGGAGGGGAAGAGCAGCAAGAGCTTTCGGGGCTGGGCCCTTCCCTGCGGGAGCAGGAGCCCGACGTTCGCCCCCCGGAAAGGTGTGCTGGCAAAGCCCGGACCCAGCGCTGCGGGGCCTGCGGATAGGGCGCCAAGGGGAGGGGAAGAGCAGCAAGAGCTTTCGGGGCTGGGCCGTGGCAAAGCCCGGAGCCCCAGCGCTGCGGGGCCTGCGGATAGGGCGCCAACCCTTCCCTGCGGGAGCAGGAGCCCGACGTTCGCCCCCCGGAAAAGAGGCTCGGCGGCGGCACGGCCCCGAGGTGTCCCGCCTCTGGCAAAGCCCGGAGCCCCAGCGCTGCGGGGCCTGCGGATAGGGCGCCAAGGGGAGGGGAAGAGCAGCAAGAGCTTTCGGGGCTGGGCCCTTCCCTGCGGGAGCAGGAGCCCGACGTTCGCCCCCCCGGAAAAGAGGCTCGGCGGCGGCCGACGGGCCCCGAGGTGTCCCGCCTCTGGCAAAGCCCGGAGCCCCAGCGCTGCGGGGCCTGCGGATAGGGCGCCAAGGGGAGGGGAAGAGCAGCAAGAGCTTTCGGGGCTGGGCCCTTCCCTGCGGGAGCAGGAGCCCGACGTTCGCCCCCCCGGAAAAGAGGCTCGGCGGCGGCCGACGGGCCCCGAGGTGTCCCGCCTCTGGCAAAGCCCGGAGCCCCAGCGCTGCGGGGCCTGCGGATAGG
The DNA here is from genome assembly GCF_964188355.1 of Buteo buteo. Lineage (NCBI taxonomy): Eukaryota > Metazoa > Chordata > Aves > Accipitriformes > Accipitridae > Buteo > Buteo buteo. The sequence continues at coordinate 19,089 of NW_027439580.1, forward strand.
GCGCCAAGGGGAGGGGAAGAGCAGCAAGAGCTTTCGGGGCTGGGCCCTTCCCTGCGGGAGCAGGAGCCCGACGTTCGCCCCCCCGGAAAAGAGGCTCGGCGGCGGCCGACGGGCCCCGAGGTGTCCCGCCTCTGGCAAAGCCCGGAGCCCCAGCGCTGCGGGGCCTGCGGATAGGGCGCCAAGGGGAGGGGAAGAGCAGCAAGAGCTTTCGGGGCTGGGCCCTTCCCTGCGGGAGCAGGAGCCCGACGTTCGCCCCCCCGGAAAAGAGGCTCGGCGGCGGCCGACGGGCCCCGAGGTGTCCCGCCTCTGGCAAAGCCCGGAGCCCCAGCGCTGCGGGGCCTGCGGATAGGGCGCCAAGGGGAGGGGAAGAGCAGCAAGAGCTTTCGGGGCTGGGCCCTTCCCTGCGGGAGCAGGAGCCCGACGTTCGCCCCCCCGGAAAAGAGGCTCGGCGGCGGCCGACGGGCCCCGAGGTGTCCCGCCTCTGGCAAAGCCCGGAGCCCCAGCGCTGCGGGGCCTGCGGATAGGGCGCCAAGGGGAGGGGAAGAGCAGCAAGAGCTTTCGGGGCTGGGCCCTTCCCTGCGGGAGCAGGAGCCCGACGTTCGCCCCCCCGGAAAAGAGGCTCGGCGGCGGCCGACGGGCCCCGAGGTGTCCCGCCTCTGGCAAAGCCCGGAGCCCCAGCGCTGCGGGGCCTGCGGATAGGGCGCCAAGGGGAGGGGAAGAGCAGCAAGAGCTTTCGGGGCTGGGCCCTTCCCTGCGGGAGCAGGAGCCCGACGTTCGCCCCCCCGGAAAAGAGGCTCGGCGGCGGCCGACGGGCCCCGAGGTGTCCCGCCTCTGGCAAAGCCCGGAGCCCCAGCGCTGCGGGGCCTGCGGATAGGGCGCCAAGGGGAGGGGAAGAGCAGCAAGAGCTTTCGGGGCTGGGCCCTTCCCTGCGGGAGCAGGAGCCCGACGTTCGCCCCCCCGGAAAAGAGGCTCGGCGGCGGCCGACGGGCCCCGAGGTGTCCCGCCTCTGGCAAAGCCCGGAGCCCCAGCGCTGCGGGGCCTGCGGATAGGGCGCCAAGGGGAGGGGAAGAGCAGCAAGAGCTTTCGGGGCTGGGCCCTTCCCTGCGGGAGCAGGAGCCCGACGTTCGCCCCCCCGGAAAAGAGGCTCGGCGGCGGCCGACGGGCCCCGAGGTGTCCCGCCTCTGGCAAAGCCCGGAGCCCCAGCGCTGCGGGGCCTGCGGATAGGGCGCCAAGGGGAGGGGAAGAGCAGCAAGAGCTTTCGGGGCTGGGCCCTTCCCTGCGGGAGCAGGAGCCCGACGTTCGCCCCCCCGGAAAAGAGGCTCGGCGGCGGCCGACGGGCCCCGAGGTGTCCCGCCTCTGGCAAAGCCCGGAGCCCCAGCGCTGCGGGGCCTGCGGATAGGGCGCCAAGGGGAGGGGAAGAGCAGCAAGAGCTTTCGGGGCTGGGCCCTTCCCTGCGGGAGCAGGAGCCCGACGTTCGCCCCCCCGGAAAAGAGGCTCGGCGGCGGCCGACGGGCCCCGAGGTGTCCCGCCTCTGGCAAAGCCCGGAGCCCCAGCGCTGCGGGGCCTGCGGATAGGGCGCCAAGGGGAGGGGAAGAGCAGCAAGAGCTTTCGGGGCTGGGCCCTTCCCTGCGGGAGCAGGAGCCCGACGTTCGCCCCCCCGGAAAAGAGGCTCGGCGGCGGCCGACGGGCCCCGAGGTGTCCCGCCTCTGGCAAAGCCCGGAGCCCCAGCGCTGCGGGGCCTGCGGATAGGGCGCCAAGGGGAGGGGAAGAGCAGCAAGAGCTTTCGGGGCTGGGCCCTTCCCTGCGGGAGCAGGAGCCCGACGTTCGCCCCCCCGGAAAAGAGGCTCGGCGGCGGCCGACGGGCCCCGAGGTGTCCCGCCTCTGGCAAAGCCCGGAGCCCCAGCGCTGCGGGGCCTGCGGATAGGGCGCCAAGGGGAGGGGAAGAGCAGCAAGAGCTTTCGGGGCTGGGCCCTTCCCTGCGGGAGCAGGAGCCCGACGTTCGCCCCCCCGGAAAAGAGGCTCGGCGGCGGCCGACGGGCCCCGAGGTGTCCCGCCTCTGGCAAAGCCCGGAGCCCCAGCGCTGCGGGGCCTGCGGATAGGGCGCCAAGGGGAGGGGAAGAGCAGCAAGAGCTTTCGGGGCTGGGCCCTTCCCTGCGGGAGCAGGAGCCCGACGTTCGCCCCCCCGGAAAAGAGGCTCGGCGGCGGCCGACGGGCCCCGAGGTGTCCCGCCTCTGGCAAAGCCCGGAGCCCCAGCGCTGCGGGGCCTGCGGATAGGGCGCCAAGGGGAGGGGAAGAGCAGCAAGAGCTTTCGGGGCTGGGCCCTTCCCTGCGGGAGCAGGAGCCCGACGTTCGCCCCCCCGGAAAAGAGGCTCGGCGGCGGCCGACGGGCCCCGAGGTGTCCCGCCTCTGGCAAAGCCCGGAGCCCCAGCGCTGCGGGGCCTGCGGATAGGGCGCCAAGGGGAGGGGAAGAGCAGCAAGAGCTTTCGGGGCTGGGCCCTTCCCTGCGGGAGCAGGAGCCCGACGTTCGCCCCCCCGGAAAAGAGGCTCGGCGGCGGCCGACGGGCCCCGAGGTGTCCCGCCTCTGGCAAAGCCCGGAGCCCCAGCGCTGCGGGGCCTGCGGATAGGGCGCCAAGGGGAGGGGAAGAGCAGCAAGAGCTTTCGGGGCTGGGCCCTTCCCTGCGGGAGCAGGAGCCCGACGTTCGCCCCCCCGGAAAAGAGGCTCGGCGGCGGCCGACGGGCCCCGAGGTGTCCCGCCTCTGGCAAAGCCCGGAGCCCCAGCGCTGCGGGGCCTGCGGATAGGGCGCCAAGGGGAGGGGAAGAGCAGCAAGAGCTTTCGGGGCTGGGCCCTTCCCTGCGGGAGCAGGAGCCCGACGTTCGCCCCCCCGGAAAAGAGGCTCGGCGGCGGCCGACGGGCCCCGAGGTGTCCCGCCTCTGGCAAAGCCCGGAGCCCCAGCGCTGCGGGGCCTGCGGATAGGGCGCCAAGGGGAGGGGAAGAGCAGCAAGAGCTTTCGGGGCTGGGCCCTTCCCTGCGGGAGCAGGAGCCCGACGTTCGCCCCCCCGGAAAAGAGGCTCGGCGGCGGCCGACGGGCCCCGAGGTGTCCCGCCTCTGGCAAAGCCCGGAGCCCCAGCGCTGCGGGGCCTGCGGATAGGGCGCCAAGGGGAGGGGAAGAGCAGCAAGAGCTTTCGGGGCTGGGCCCTTCCCTGCGGGAGCAGGAGCCCGACGTTCGCCCCCCCGGAAAAGAGGCTCGGCGGCGGCCGACGGGCCCCGAGGTGTCCCGCCTCTGGCAAAGCCCGGAGCCCCAGCGCTGCGGGGCCTGCGGATAGGGCGCCAAGGGGAGGGGAAGAGCAGCAAGAGCTTTCGGGGCTGGGCCCTTCCCTGCGGGAGCAGGAGCCCGACGTTCGCCCCCCCGGAAAAGAGGCTCGGCGGCGGCCGACGGGCCCCGAGGTGTCCCGCCTCTGGCAAAGCCCGGAGCCCCAGCGCTGCGGGGCCTGCGGATAGGGCGCCAAGGGGAGGGGAAGAGCAGCAAGAGCTTTCGGGGCTGGGCCCTTCCCTGCGGGAGCAGGAGCCCGACGTTCGCCCCCCCGGAAAAGAGGCTCGGCGGCGGCCGACGGGCCCCGAGGTGTCCCGCCTCTGGCAAAGCCCGGAGCCCCAGCGCTGCGGGGCCTGCGGATAGGGCGCCAAGGGGAGGGGAAGAGCAGCAAGAGCTTTCGGGGCTGGGCCCTTCCCTGCGGGAGCAGGAGCCCGACGTTCGCCCCCCCGGAAAAGAGGCTCGGCGGCGGCCGACGGGCCCCGAGGTGTCCCGCCTCTGGCAAAGCCCGGAGCCCCAGCGCTGCGGGGCCTGCGGATAGGGCGCCAAGGGGAGGGGAAGAGCAGCAAGAGCTTTCGGGGCTGGGCCCTTCCCTGCGGGAGCAGGAGCCCGACGTTCGCCCCCCCGGAAAAGAGGCTCGGCGGCGGCCGACGGGCCCCGAGGTGTCCCGCCTCTGGCAAAGCCCGGAGCCCCAGCGCTGCGGGGCCTGCGGATAGGGCGCCAAGGGGAGGGGAAGAGCAGCAAGAGCTTTCGGGGCTGGGCCCTTCCCTGCGGGAGCAGGAGCCCGACGTTCGCCCCCCCGGAAAAGAGGCTCGGCGGCGGCCGACGGGCCCCGAGGTGTCCCGCCTCTGGCAAAGCCCGGAGCCCCAGCGCTGCGGGGCCTGCGGATAGGGCGCCAAGGGGAGGGGAAGAGCAGCAAGAGCTTTCGGGGCTGGGCCCTTCCCTGCGGGAGCAGGAGCCCGACGTTCGCCCCCCCGGAAAAGAGGCTCGGCGGCGGCCGACGGGCCCCGAGGTGTCCCGCCTCTGGCAAAGCCCGGAGCCCCAGCGCTGCGGGGCCTGCGGATAGGGCGCCAAGGGGAGGGGAAGAGCAGCAAGAGCTTTCGGGGCTGGGCCCTTCCCTGCGGGAGCAGGAGCCCGACGTTCGCCCCCCCGGAAAAGAGGCTCGGCGGCGGCCGACGGGCCCCGAGGTGTCCCGCCTCTGGCAAAGCCCGGAGCCCCAGCGCTGCGGGGCCTGCGGATAGGGCGCCAAGGGGAGGGGAAGAGCAGCAAGAGCTTTCGGGGCTGGGCCCTTCCCTGCGGGAGCAGGAGCCCGACGTTCGCCCCCCCGGAAAAGAGGCTCGGCGGCGGCCGACGGGCCCCGAGGTGTCCCGCCTCTGGCAAAGCCCGGAGCCCCAGCGCTGCGGGGCCTGCGGATAGGGCGCCAAGGGGAGGGGAAGAGCAGCAAGAGCTTTCGGGGCTGGGCCCTTCCCTGCGGGAGCAGGAGCCCGACGTTCGCCCCCCCGGAAAAGAGGCTCGGCGGCGGCCGACGGGCCCCGAGGTGTCCCGCCTCTGGCAAAGCCCGGAGCCCCAGCGCTGCGGGGCCTGCGGATAGGGCGCCAAGGGGAGGGGAAGAGCAGCAAGAGCTTTCGGGGCTGGGCCCTTCCCTGCGGGAGCAGGAGCCCGACGTTCGCCCCCCCGGAAAAGAGGCTCGGCGGCGGCCGACGGGCCCCGAGGTGTCCCGCCTCTGGCAAAGCCCGGAGCCCCAGCGCTGCGGGGCCTGCGGATAGGGCGCCAAGGGGAGGGGAAGAGCAGCAAGAGCTTTCGGGGCTGGGCCCTTCCCTGCGGGAGCAGGAGCCCGACGTTCGCCCCCCCGGAAAAGAGGCTCGGCGGCGGCCGACGGGCCCCGAGGTGTCCCGCCTCTGGCAAAGCCCGGAGCCCCAGCGCTGCGGGGCCTGCGGATAGGGCGCCAAGGGGAGGGGAAGAGCAGCAAGAGCTTTCGGGGCTGGGCCCTTCCCTGCGGGAGCAGGAGCCCGACGTTCGCCCCCCCGGAAAAGAGGCTCGGCGGCGGCCGACGGGCCCCGAGGTGTCCCGCCTCTGGCAAAGCCCGGAGCCCCAGCGCTGCGGGGCCTGCGGATAGGGCGCCAAGGGGAGGGGAAGAGCAGCAAGAGCTTTCGGGGCTGGGCCCTTCCCTGCGGGAGCAGGAGCCCGACGTTCGCCCCCCCGGAAAAGAGGCTCGGCGGCGGCCGACGGGCCCCGAGGTGTCCCGCCTCTGGCAAAGCCCGGAGCCCCAGCGCTGCGGGGCCTGCGGATAGGGCGCCAAGGGGAGGGGAAGAGCAGCAAGAGCTTTCGGGGCTGGGCCCTTCCCTGCGGGAGCAGGAGCCCGACGTTCGCCCCCCCGGAAAAGAGGCTCGGCGGCGGCCGACGGGCCCCGAGGTGTCCCGCCTCTGGCAAAGCCCGGAGCCCCAGCGCTGCGGGGCCTGCGGATAGGGCGCCAAGGGGAGGGGAAGAGCAGCAAGAGCTTTCGGGGCTGGGCCCTTCCCTGCGGGAGCAGGAGCCCGACGTTCGCCCCCCCGGAAAAGAGGCTCGGCGGCGGCCGACGGGCCCCGAGGTGTCCCGCCTCTGGCAAAGCCCGGAGCCCCAGCGCTGCGGGGCCTGCGGATAGGGCGCCAAGGGGAGGGGAAGAGCAGCAAGAGCTTTCGGGGCTGGGCCCTTCCCTGCGGGAGCAGGAGCCCGACGTTCGCCCCCCCGGAAAAGAGGCTCGGCGGCGGCCGACGGGCCCCGAGGTGTCCCGCCTCTGGCAAAGCCCGGAGCCCCAGCGCTGCGGGGCCTGCGGATAGGGCGCCAAGGGGAGGGGAAGAGCAGCAAGAGCTTTCGGGGCTGGGCCCTTCCCTGCGGGAGCAGGAGCCCGACGTTCGCCCCCCCGGAAAAGAGGCTCGGCGGCGGCCGACGGGCCCCGAGGTGTCCCGCCTCTGGCAAAGCCCGGAGCCCCAGCGCTGCGGGGCCTGCGGATAGGGCGCCAAGGGGAGGGGAAGAGCAGCAAGAGCTTTCGGGGCTGGGCCCTTCCCTGCGGGAGCAGGAGCCCGACGTTCGCCCCCCCGGAAAAGAGGCTCGGCGGCGGCCGACGGGCCCCGAGGTGTCCCGCCTCTGGCAAAGCCCGGAGCCCCAGCGCTGCGGGGCCTGCGGATAGGGCGCCAAGGGGAGGGGAAGAGCAGCAAGAGCTTTCGGGGCTGGGCCCTTCCCTGCGGGAGCAGGAGCCCGACGTTCGCCCCCCCGGAAAAGAGGCTCGGCGGCGGCCGACGGGCCCCGAGGTGTCCCGCCTCTGGCAAAGCCCGGAGCCCCAGCGCTGCGGGGCCTGCGGATAGGGCGCCAAGGGGAGGGGAAGAGCAGCAAGAGCTTTCGGGGCTGGGCCCTTCCCTGCGGGAGCAGGAGCCCGACGTTCGCCCCCCCGGAAAAGAGGCTCGGCGGCGGCCGACGGGCCCCGAGGTGTCCCGCCTCTGGCAAAGCCCGGAGCCCCAGCGCTGCGGGGCCTGCGGATAGGGCGCCAAGGGGAGGGGAAGAGCAGCAAGAGCTTTCGGGGCTGGGCCCTTCCCTGCGGGAGCAGGAGCCCGACGTTCGCCCCCCCGGAAAAGAGGCTCGGCGGCGGCCGACGGGCCCCGAGGTGTCCCGCCTCTGGCAAAGCCCGGAGCCCCAGCGCTGCGGGGCCTGCGGATAGGGCGCCAAGGGGAGGGGAAGAGCAGCAAGAGCTTTCGGGGCTGGGCCCTTCCCTGCGGGAGCAGGAGCCCGACGTTCGCCCCCCCGGAAAAGAGGCTCGGCGGCGGCCGACGGGCCCCGAGGTGTCCCGCCTCTGGCAAAGCCCGGAGCCCCAGCGCTGCGGGGCCTGCGGATAGGGCGCCAAGGGGAGGGGAAGAGCAGCAAGAGCTTTCGGGGCTGGGCCCTTCCCTGCGGGAGCAGGAGCCCGACGTTCGCCCCCCCGGAAAAGAGGCTCGGCGGCGGCCGACGGGCCCCGAGGTGTCCCGCCTCTGGCAAAGCCCGGAGCCCCAGCGCTGCGGGGCCTGCGGATAGGGCGCCAAGGGGAGGGGAAGAGCAGCAAGAGCTTTCGGGGCTGGGCCCTTCCCTGCGGGAGCAGGAGCCCGACGTTCGCCCCCCCGGAAAAGAGGCTCGGCGGCGGCCGACGGGCCCCGAGGTGTCCCGCCTCTGGCAAAGCCCGGAGCCCCAGCGCTGCGGGGCCTGCGGATAGGGCGCCAAGGGGAGGGGAAGAGCAGCAAGAGCTTTCGGGGCTGGGCCCTTCCCTGCGGGAGCAGGAGCCCGACGTTCGCCCCCCCGGAAAAGAGGCTCGGCGGCGGCCGACGGGCCCCGAGGTGTCCCGCCTCTGGCAAAGCCCGGAGCCCCAGCGCTGCGGGGCCTGCGGATAGGGCGCCAAGGGGAGGGGAAGAGCAGCAAGAGCTTTCGGGGCTGGGCCCTTCCCTGCGGGAGCAGGAGCCCGACGTTCGCCCCCCCGGAAAAGAGGCTCGGCGGCGGCCGACGGGCCCCGAGGTGTCCCGCCTCTGGCAAAGCCCGGAGCCCCAGCGCTGCGGGGCCTGCGGATAGGGCGCCAAGGGGAGGGGAAGAGCAGCAAGAGCTTTCGGGGCTGGGCCCTTCCCTGCGGGAGCAGGAGCCCGACGTTCGCCCCCCCGGAAAAGAGGCTCGGCGGCGGCCGACGGGCCCCGAGGTGTCCCGCCTCTGGCAAAGCCCGGAGCCCCAGCGCTGCGGGGCCTGCGGATAGGGCGCCAAGGGGAGGGGAAGAGCAGCAAGAGCTTTCGGGGCTGGGCCCTTCCCTGCGGGAGCAGGAGCCCGACGTTCGCCCCCCCGGAAAAGAGGCTCGGCGGCGGCCGACGGGCCCCGAGGTGTCCCGCCTCTGGCAAAGCCCGGAGCCCCAGCGCTGCGGGGCCTGCGGATAGGGCGCCAAGGGGAGGGGAAGAGCAGCAAGAGCTTTCGGGGCTGGGCCCTTCCCTGCGGGAGCAGGAGCCCGACGTTCGCCCCCCCGGAAAAGAGGCTCGGCGGCGGCCGACGGGCCCCGAGGTGTCCCGCCTCTGGCAAAGCCCGGAGCCCCAGCGCTGCGGGGCCTGCGGATAGGGCGCCAAGGGGAGGGGAAGAGCAGCAAGAGCTTTCGGGGCTGGGCCCTTCCCTGCGGGAGCAGGAGCCCGACGTTCGCCCCCCCGGAAAAGAGGCTCGGCGGCGGCCGACGGGCCCCGAGGTGTCCCGCCTCTGGCAAAGCCCGGAGCCCCAGCGCTGCGGGGCCTGCGGATAGGGCGCCAAGGGGAGGGGAAGAGCAGCAAGAGCTTTCGGGGCTGGGCCCTTCCCTGCGGGAGCAGGAGCCCGACGTTCGCCCCCCCGGAAAAGAGGCTCGGCGGCGGCCGACGGGCCCCGAGGTGTCCCGCCTCTGGCAAAGCCCGGAGCCCCAGCGCTGCGGGGCCTGCGGATAGGGCGCCAAGGGGAGGGGAAGAGCAGCAAGAGCTTTCGGGGCTGGGCCCTTCCCTGCGGGAGCAGGAGCCCGACGTTCGCCCCCCCGGAAAAGAGGCTCGGCGGCGGCCGACGGGCCCCGAGGTGTCCCGCCTCTGGCAAAGCCCGGAGCCCCAGCGCTGCGGGGCCTGCGGATAGGGCGCCAAGGGGAGGGGAAGAGCAGCAAGAGCTTTCGGGGCTGGGCCCTTCCCTGCGGGAGCAGGAGCCCGACGTTCGCCCCCCCGGAAAAGAGGCTCGGCGGCGGCCGACGGGCCCCGAGGTGTCCCGCCTCTGGCAAAGCCCGGAGCCCCAGCGCTGCGGGGCCTGCGGATAGGGCGCCAAGGGGAGGGGAAGAGCAGCAAGAGCTTTCGGGGCTGGGCCCTTCCCTGCGGGAGCAGGAGCCCGACGTTCGCCCCCCCGGAAAAGAGGCTCGGCGGCGGCCGACGGGCCCCGAGGTGTCCCGCCTCTGGCAAAGCCCGGAGCCCCAGCGCTGCGGGGCCTGCGGATAGGGCGCCAAGGGGAGGGGAAGAGCAGCAAGAGCTTTCGGGGCTGGGCCCTTCCCTGCGGGAGCAGGAGCCCGACGTTCGCCCCCCCGGAAAAGAGGCTCGGCGGCGGCCGACGGGCCCCGAGGTGTCCCGCCTCTGGCAAAGCCCGGAGCCCCAGCGCTGCGGGGCCTGCGGATAGGGCGCCAAGGGGAGGGGAAGAGCAGCAAGAGCTTTCGGGGCTGGGCCCTTCCCTGCGGGAGCAGGAGCCCGACGTTCGCCCCCCCGGAAAAGAGGCTCGGCGGCGGCCGACGGGCCCCGAGGTGTCCCGCCTCTGGCAAAGCCCGGAGCCCCAGCGCTGCGGGGCCTGCGGATAGGGCGCCAAGGGGAGGGGAAGAGCAGCAAGAGCTTTCGGGGCTGGGCCCTTCCCTGCGGGAGCAGGAGCCCGACGTTCGCCCCCCCGGAAAAGAGGCTCGGCGGCGGCCGACGGGCCCCGAGGTGTCCCGCCTCTGGCAAAGCCCGGAGCCCCAGCGCTGCGGGGCCTGCGGATAGGGCGCCAAGGGGAGGGGAAGAGCAGCAAGAGCTTTCGGGGCTGGGCCCTTCCCTGCGGGAGCAGGAGCCCGACGTTCGCCCCCCCGGAAAAGAGGCTCGGCGGCGGCCGACGGGCCCCGAGGTGTCCCGCCTCTGGCAAAGCCCGGAGCCCCAGCGCTGCGGGGCCTGCGGATAGGGCGCCAAGGGGAGGGGAAGAGCAGCAAGAGCTTTCGGGGCTGGGCCCTTCCCTGCGGGAGCAGGAGCCCGACGTTCGCCCCCCCGGAAAAGAGGCTCGGCGGCGGCCGACGGGCCCCGAGGTGTCCCGCCTCTGGCAAAGCCCGGAGCCCCAGCGCTGCGGGGCCTGCGGATAGGGCGCCAAGGGGAGGGGAAGAGCAGCAAGAGCTTTCGGGGCTGGGCCCTTCCCTGCGGGAGCAGGAGCCCGACGTTCGCCCCCCCGGAAAAGAGGCTCGGCGGCGGCCGACGGGCCCCGAGGTGTCCCGCCTCTGGCAAAGCCCGGAGCCCCAGCGCTGCGGGGCCTGCGGATAGGGCGCCAAGGGGAGGGGAAGAGCAGCAAGAGCTTTCGGGGCTGGGCCCTTCCCTGCGGGAGCAGGAGCCCGACGTTCGCCCCCCCGGAAAAGAGGCTCGGCGGCGGCCGACGGGCCCCGAGGTGTCCCGCCTCTGGCAAAGCCCGGAGCCCCAGCGCTGCGGGGCCTGCGGATAGGGCGCCAAGGGGAGGGGAAGAGCAGCAAGAGCTTTCGGGGCTGGGCCCTTCCCTGCGGGAGCAGGAGCCCGACGTTCGCCCCCCCGGAAAAGAGGCTCGGCGGCGGCCGACGGGCCCCGAGGTGTCCCGCCTCTGGCAAAGCCCGGAGCCCCAGCGCTGCGGGGCCTGCGGATAGGGCGCCAAGGGGAGGGGAAGAGCAGCAAGAGCTTTCGGGGCTGGGCCCTTCCCTGCGGGAGCAGGAGCCCGACGTTCGCCCCCCCGGAAAAGAGGCTCGGCGGCGGCCGACGGGCCCCGAGGTGTCCCGCCTCTGGCAAAGCCCGGAGCCCCAGCGCTGCGGGGCCTGCGGATAGGGCGCCAAGGGGAGGGGAAGAGCAGCAAGAGCTTTCGGGGCTGGGCCCTTCCCTGCGGGAGCAGGAGCCCGACGTTCGCCCCCCCGGAAAAGAGGCTCGGCGGCGGCCGACGGGCCCCGAGGTGTCCCGCCTCTGGCAAAGCCCGGAGCCCCAGCGCTGCGGGGCCTGCGGATAGGGCGCCAAGGGGAGGGGAAGAGCAGCAAGAGCTTTCGGGGCTGGGCCCTTCCCTGCGGGAGCAGGAGCCCGACGTTCGCCCCCCCGGAAAAGAGGCTCGGCGGCGGCCGACGGGCCCCGAGGTGTCCCGCCTCTGGCAAAGCCCGGAGCCCCAGCGCTGCGGGGCCTGCGGATAGGGCGCCAAGGGGAGGGGAAGAGCAGCAAGAGCTTTCGGGGCTGGGCCCTTCCCTGCGGGAGCAGGAGCCCGACGTTCGCCCCCCCGGAAAAGAGGCTCGGCGGCGGCCGACGGGCCCCGAGGTGTCCCGCCTCTGGCAAAGCCCGGAGCCCCAGCGCTGCGGGGCCTGCGGATAGGGCGCCAAGGGGAGGGGAAGAGCAGCAAGAGCTTTCGGGGCTGGGCCCTTCCCTGCGGGAGCAGGAGCCCGACGTTCGCCCCCCCGGAAAAGAGGCTCGGCGGCGGCCGACGGGCCCCGAGGTGTCCCGCCTCTGGCAAAGCCCGGAGCCCCAGCGCTGCGGGGCCTGCGGATAGGGCGCCAAGGGGAGGGGAAGAGCAGCAAGAGCTTTCGGGGCTGGGCCCTTCCCTGCGGGAGCAGGAGCCCGACGTTCGCCCCCCCGGAAAAGAGGCTCGGCGGCGGCCGACGGGCCCCGAGGTGTCCCGCCTCTGGCAAAGCCCGGAGCCCCAGCGCTGCGGGGCCTGCGGATAGGGCGCCAAGGGGAGGGGAAGAGCAGCAAGAGCTTTCGGGGCTGGGCCCTTCCCTGCGGGAGCAGGAGCCCGACGTTCGCCCCCCCGGAAAAGAGGCTCGGCGGCGGCCGACGGGCCCCGAGGTGTCCCGCCTCTGGCAAAGCCCGGAGCCCCAGCGCTGCGGGGCCTGCGGATAGGGCGCCAAGGGGAGGGGAAGAGCAGCAAGAGCTTTCGGGGCTGGGCCCTTCCCTGCGGGAGCAGGAGCCCGACGTTCGCCCCCCCGGAAAAGAGGCTCGGCGGCGGCCGACGGGCCCCGAGGTGTCCCGCCTCTGGCAAAGCCCGGAGCCCCAGCGCTGCGGGGCCTGCGGATAGGGCGCCAAGGGGAGGGGAAGAGCAGCAAGAGCTTTCGGGGCTGGGCCCTTCCCTGCGGGAGCAGGAGCCCGACGTTCGCCCCCCCGGAAAAGAGGCTCGGCGGCGGCCGACGGGCCCCGAGGTGTCCCGCCTCTGGCAAAGCCCGGAGCCCCAGCGCTGCGGGGCCTGCGGATAGGGCGCCAAGGGGAGGGGAAGAGCAGCAAGAGCTTTCGGGGCTGGGCCCTTCCCTGCGGGAGCAGGAGCCCGACGTTCGCCCCCCCGGAAAAGAGGCTCGGCGGCGGCCGACGGGCCCCGAGGTGTCCCGCCTCTGGCAAAGCCCGGAGCCCCAGCGCTGCGGGGCCTGCGGATAGGGCGCCAAGGGGAGGGGAAGAGCAGCAAGAGCTTTCGGGGCTGGGCCCTTCCCTGCGGGAGCAGGAGCCCGACGTTCGCCCCCCCGGAAAAGAGGCTCGGCGGCGGCCGACGGGCCCCGAGGTGTCCCGCCTCTGGCAAAGCCCGGAGCCCCAGCGCTGCGGGGCCTGCGGATAGGGCGCCAAGGGGAGGGGAAGAGCAGCAAGAGCTTTCGGGGCTGGGCCCTTCCCTGCGGGAGCAGGAGCCCGACGTTCGCCCCCCCGGAAAAGAGGCTCGGCGGCGGCCGACGGGCCCCGAGGTGTCCCGCCTCTGGCAAAGCCCGGAGCCCCAGCGCTGCGGGGCCTGCGGATAGGGCGCCAAGGGGAGGGGAAGAGCAGCAAGAGCTTTCGGGGCTGGGCCCTTCCCTGCGGGAGCAGGAGCCCGACGTTCGCCCCCCCGGAAAAGAGGCTCGGCGGCGGCCGACGGGCCCCGAGGTGTCCCGCCTCTGGCAAAGCCCGGAGCCCCAGCGCTGCGGGGCCTGCGGATAGGGCGCCAAGGGGAGGGGAAGAGCAGCAAGAGCTTTCGGGGCTGGGCCCTTCCCTGCGGGAGCAGGAGCCCGACGTTCGCCCCCCCGGAAAAGAGGCTCGGCGGCGGCCGACGGGCCCCGAGGTGTCCCGCCTCTGGCAAAGCCCGGAGCCCCAGCGCTGCGGGGCCTGCGGATAGGGCGCCAAGGGGAGGGGAAGAGCAGCAAGAGCTTTCGGGGCTGGGCCCTTCCCTGCGGGAGCAGGAGCCCGACGTTCGCCCCCCCGGAAAAGAGGCTCGGCGGCGGCCGACGGGCCCCGAGGTGTCCCGCCTCTGGCAAAGCCCGGAGCCCCAGCGCTGCGGGGCCTGCGGATAGGGCGCCAAGGGGAGGGGAAGAGCAGCAAGAGCTTTCGGGGCTGGGCCCTTCCCTGCGGGAGCAGGAGCCCGACGTTCGCCCCCCCGGAAAAGAGGCTCGGCGGCGGCCGACGGGCCCCGAGGTGTCCCGCCTCTGGCAAAGCCCGGAGCCCCAGCGCTGCGGGGCCTGCGGATAGGGCGCCAAGGGGAGGGGAAGAGCAGCAAGAGCTTTCGGGGCTGGGCCCTTCCCTGCGGGAGCAGGAGCCCGACGTTCGCCCCCCCGGAAAAGAGGCTCGGCGGCGGCCGACGGGCCCCGAGGTGTCCCGCCTCTGGCAAAGCCCGGAGCCCCAGCGCTGCGGGGCCTGCGGATAGGGCGCCAAGGGGACGGGAAGAGCAGCAAGAGCTTTCGGGGCTGGGCCCTTCCCTGCGGGAGCAGGAGCCCGACGTTCGCCCCCCCGGAAAAGAGGCTCGGCGGCGGCCGACGGGCCCCGAGGTGTCCCGCCTCTGGCAAAGCCCGGAGCCCCAGCGCTGCGGGGCCTGCGGATAGGGCGCCAAGGGGAGGGGAAGAGCAGCAAGAGCTTTCGGGGCTGGGCCCTTCCCTGCGGGAGCAGGAGCCCGACGTTCGCCCCCCCGGAAAAGAGGCTCGGCGGCGGCCGACGGGCCCCGAGGTGTCCCGCCTCTGGCAAAGCCCGGAGCCCCAGCGCTGCGGGGCCTGCGGATAGGGCGCCAAGGGGAGGGGAAGAGCAGCAAGAGCTTTCGGGGCTGGGCCCTTCCCTGCGGGAGCAGGAGCCCGACGTTCGCCCCCCCGGAAAAGAGGCTCGGCGGCGGCCGACGGGCCCCGAGGTGTCCCGCCTCTGGCAAAGCCCGGAGCCCCAGCGCTGCGGGGCCTGCGGATAGGGCGCCAAGGGGAGGGGAAGAGCAGCAAGAGCTTTCGGGGCTGGGCCCTTCCCTGCGGGAGCAGGAGCCCGACGTTCGCCCCCCCGGAAAAGAGGCTCGGCGGCGGCCGACGGGCCCCGAGGTGTCCCGCCTCTGGCAAAGCCCGGAGCCCCAGCGCTGCGGGGCCTGCGGATAGGGCGCCAAGGGGAGGGGAAGAGCAGCAAGAGCTTTCGGGGCTGGGCCCTTCCCTGCGGGAGCAGGAGCCCGACGTTCGCCCCCCCGGAAAAGAGGCTCGGCGGCGGCCGACGGGCCCCGAGGTGTCCCGCCTCTGGCAAAGCCCGGAGCCCCAGCGCTGCGGGGCCTGCGGATAGGGCGCCAAGGGGAGGGGAAGAGCAGCAAGAGCTTTCGGGGCTGGGCCCTTCCCTGCGGGAGCAGGAGCCCGACGTTCGCCCCCCCGGAAAAGAGGCTCGGCGGCGGCCGACGGGCCCCGAGGTGTCCCGCCTCTGGCAAAGCCCGGAGCCCCAGCGCTGCGGGGCCTGCGGATAGGGCGCCAAGGGGAGGGGAAGAGCAGCAAGAGCTTTCGGGGCTGGGCCCTTCCCTGCGGGAGCAGGAGCCCGACGTTCGCCCCCCCGGAAAAGAGGCTCGGCGGCGGCCGACGGGCCCCGAGGTGTCCCGCCTCTGGCAAAGCCCGGAGCCCCAGCGCTGCGGGGCCTGCGGATAGGGCGCCAAGGGGAGGGGAAGAGCAGCAAGAGCTTTCGGGGCTGGGCCCTTCCCTGCGGGAGCAGGAGCCCGACGTTCGCCCCCCCGGAAAAGAGGCTCGGCGGCGGCCGACGGGCCCCGAGGTGTCCCGCCTCTGGCAAAGCCCGGAGCCCCAGCGCTGCGGGGCCTGCGGATAGGGCGCCAAGGGGAGGGGAAGAGCAGCAAGAGCTTTCGGGGCTGGGCCCTTCCCTGCGGGAGCAGGAGCCCGACGTTCGCCCCCCCGGAAAAGAGGCTCGGCGGCGGCCGACGGGCCCCGAGGTGTCCCGCCTCTGGCAAAGCCCGGAGCCCCAGCGCTGCGGGGCCTGCGGATAGGGCGCCAAGGGGAGGGGAAGAGCAGCAAGAGCTTTCGGGGCTGGGCCCTTCCCTGCGGGAGCAGGAGCCCGACGTTCGCCCCCCCGGAAAAGAGGCTCGGCGGCGGCCGACGGGCCCCGAGGTGTCCCGCCTCTGGCAAAGCCCGGAGCCCCAGCGCTGCGGGGCCTGCGGATAGGGCGCCAAGGGGAGGGGAAGAGCAGCAAGAGCTTTCGGGGCTGGGCCCTTCCCTGCGGGAGCAGGAGCCCGACGTTCGCCCCCCCGGAAAAGAGGCTCGGCGGCGGCCGACGGGCCCCGAGGTGTCCCGCCTCTGGCAAAGCCCGGAGCCCCAGCGCTGCGGGGCCTGCGGATAGGGCGCCAAGGGGAGGGGAAGAGCAGCAAGAGCTTTCGGGGCTGGGCCCTTCCCTGCGGGAGCAGGAGCCCGACGTTCGCCCCCCCGGAAAAGAGGCTCGGCGGCGGCCGACGGGCCCCGAGGTGTCCCGCCTCTGGCAAAGCCCGGAGCCCCAGCGCTGCGGGGCCTGCGGATAGGGCGCCAAGGGGAGGGGAAGAGCAGCAAGAGCTTTCGGGGCTGGGCCCTTCCCTGCGGGAGCAGGAGCCCGACGTTCGCCCCCCCGGAAAAGAGGCTCGGCGGCGGCCGACGGGCCCCGAGGTGTCCCGCCTCTGGCAAAGCCCGGAGCCCCAGCGCTGCGGGGCCTGCGGATAGGGCGCCAAGGGGAGGGGAAGAGCAGCAAGAGCTTTCGGGGCTGGGCCCTTCCCTGCGGGAGCAGGAGCCCGACGTTCGCCCCCCCGGAAAAGAGGCTCGGCGGCGGCCGACGGGCCCCGAGGTGTCCCGCCTCTGGCAAAGCCCGGAGCCCCAGCGCTGCGGGGCCTGCGGATAGGGCGCCAAGGGGAGGGGAAGAGCAGCAAGAGCTTTCGGGGCTGGGCCCTTCCCTGCGGGAGCAGGAGCCCGACGTTCGCCCCCCCGGAAAAGAGGCTCGGCGGCGGCCGACGGGCCCCGAGGTGTCCCGCCTCTGGCAAAGCCCGGAGCCCCAGCGCTGCGGGGCCTGCGGATAGGGCGCCAAGGGGAGGGGAAGAGCAGCAAGAGCTTTCGGGGCTGGGCCCTTCCCTGCGGGAGCAGGAGCCCGACGTTCGCCCCCCCGGAAAAGAGGCTCGGCGGCGGCCGACGGGCCCCGAGGTGTCCCGCCTCTGGCAAAGCCCGGAGCCCCAGCGCTGCGGGGCCTGCGGATAGGGCGCCAAGGGGAGGGGAAGAGCAGCAAGAGCTTTCGGGGCTGGGCCCTTCCCTGCGGGAGCAGGAGCCCGACGTTCGCCCCCCCGGAAAAGAGGCTCGGCGGCGGCCGACGGGCCCCGAGGTGTCCCGCCTCTGGCAAAGCCCGGAGCCCCAGCGCTGCGGGGCCTGCGGATAGGGCGCCAAGGGGAGGGGAAGAGCAGCAAGAGCTTTCGGGGCTGGGCCCTTCCCTGCGGGAGCAGGAGC
>NW_027439581.1:2500-15000 GCF_964188355.1 Buteo buteo
GAGGGCAACGTCTGCGGAGAGGTGCAACGCCGGCCTGAACACCGGCAGAGCCGGCCCGCCGGGAAGCCCCTCCGACGCGCCCTAAACGCCTCATCGATCAGTAAGGGAAGGGAACGGAGGAAGGAGCGGAGGCCCCACGGCCACGAGTCCTGGGACAGCGACGGCCACTCGCACCCATCGCCAACCGGGGGCGGACGGCAGGTGCGGGGGCTCTGCGTGCGAGTGAGAGGGCAACGTCTGCGGAGAGGTGCAACGCCGGCCTGAACACCGGCAGAGCCGGCCCGCCGGGAAGCCCCTCCGACGCGCCCTAAACGCCTCATCGATCAGTAAGGGAAGGGAACGGAGGAAGGAGCGGAGGCCCCACGGCCACGAGTCCTGGGACAGCGACGGCCACTCGCACCCATCGCCAACCGGGGGCGGACGGCAGGTGCGGGGGCTCTGCGTGCGAGTGAGAGGGCAACGTCTGCGGAGAGGTGCAACGCCGGCCTGAACACCGGCAGAGCCGGCCCGCCGGGAAGCCCCTCCGACGCGCCCTAAACGCCTCATCGATCAGTAAGGGAAGGGAACGGAGGAAGGAGCGGAGGCCCCACGGCCACGAGTCCTGGGACAGCGACGGCCACTCGCACCCGTCGCCAACCGGGGGCGGACGGCAGGTGCGGGGGCTCTGCGTGCGAGTGAGGGCAACGCCTGCGAGAGGTGCTCCAACGGCCTGAACACCGGCAGAGCCGGCCCGCCGTGGAGGCTCTCCGACGCACCCGAGGACGCCTCAGCGGGCGCTGCCTGTGGGTCTGGATCAGTCAAATCGTGGAGCGGGAGGTGCCACGGGCCACCCGGCTCCAGACAACGATTCCCTTGAGGAAGGTAACGGGACCGGGGGATGGCCACAGCAGGCTCAACTCCCCCAGCTCCTCCAGCGTTCGAGTGCCGGCAACCGCCACCGGCTGCCGGTCTTTGCCCGCCCCACAGGCAACCGCTTGCCGTCGGGGAAAAAAAAGGCACCTGGACCCATGCCGCGCACGGGTGTTCGGGGCCTGGGGGAATGCCACAGAAGCGAGACAACCCCAGCCGCCTGCGTTCGACTTGCCAGCCACCAGGTACAGCCGCACTTTTCTTCCCGCTTCGCGGGCTCCAGCTTAAGGCCGGAGAAAACGCGATGAGGTGCCGCCACCTCTAACCCGGTACAGCGCTGCAGACCTTTCCACCGAGCCCTCCTGCAACCAGGCAAGCCGGGGCAGGCCGGACACCACAGGCCGCCCACGCGTGGCTCATGCCGGCAGAAACAGGACGAGGCGCTGCGGCCTCTCACCTGTGCCATCATCGGGCCCTTGGGGGCTGGGGGGAAGCTGCGGCACGCACGAGAACCCCCAGCCGTCTGCATCCGGCTGCCAGCCACCGGGACCGGCTGCCGCTTGCACTCTGCCCAATTCGTGCATGGGCTCCAGCTTAAGGCCGGAGAAAACGCGATGAGGTGCCGCCACCTCTAACCCGGTACAGCGCTGCAGACCTTTCCACCGAGCCCTCCTGCAACCAGGCAAGCCGGGGCAGGCCGGACACCACAGGCCGCCCACGCGTGGCTCATGCCGGCAGAAACAGGACGAGGCGCTGCGGCCTCTCACCTGTGCCATCATCGGGCCCTCGGGGGCTGGGGGGAAGCTGCGGCACGCACGAGAACCCCCAGCCGTCTGCATCCGGCTGCCAGCCACCGGGACCGGCTGCCGCTTGCACTCTGCCCAATTCGTGCATGGGCTCCAGCTTAAGGCCGGAGAAAACGCGATGAGGTGCCGCCACCTCTAAACCCGGTACAGCGCTGCAGACCTTTCCACCGAGCCCTCCTGCAACCAGGCAAGCCGGGGCAGGCCGGACACCACAGGCCGCCCACGCGTGGCTCATGCCGGCAAAAACAGGACGAGGCGCTGCGGCCTCTCACCTGTGCCATCATCGGGCCCTCGGGGGCTGGGGGGAAGCTGCGGCACGCACGAGAACCCCCAGCCGTCTGCATCCAGCTGCCAGCCACCGGGACCGGCTGCCGCTCTGCCCGCTCCAGCTTAAGGCCAGAGTCAAAGGACGAGGTGCCGCCACCTCGCCCGCCCATCACCAGGCCCTCAGGAGGCGGCGGCAGCCGCGGCGGGCTGGATGCTCACGGGCAGCTGCCCTCGCATATACCAGCGCTCCACCTTTGCCATCATCGGGCCCTCCGGGGCCGGGGGAAAGCCGAGGCAGGCTCGGCTCCACCCGGTCTTCCAGCGTTCGAGTGCCGGTGGCCGCCGCCGGCCACCGGGCTATGCCCTGCGGAATCCACCTTTGCACCTCTCGCACCACTCGGGTCAACAGCCACCGCCAGCCTGCCAGACCCTCGCAGGCGCCCGGCTGGCTTACTTGGAAAACACCGGGAGAGACCAACCGGCCGAACAGACAGAAAACGAGCCGAACCACCAGGCAAAACCACCACCACAACGGCCGCCCAGCGCTCCACTTCGCCGGCTGAGCCGTAAGCCTTGCAGCCGCTCACTAGCGCTGCTCCGTGCACGAGTCACCACTACCTCCTATAGTACGGGAGATCACGTCCCCGCCCCCGGCCGGCTCCAAGAGTGCCGTCCCTGCCCACCGGGGAGACCCGCCAATGACACCGACTTTTACGATGACGTAACTGGAGGCAGCGAAAAACAGCGACCCCTTGGCCAGCTCCGAGAAAGTGGCGGGGCTATCAGGTCTACCTCCCCGCCCCCGAAATGCGGCTAAGTCCCGCCGGAGCCGGGTAGACCTGGCGGCTCTTTTCACCGGCCGCTGCGGCAGCGACACCCCGCGTCCTCCGGGCGCCGCCGGCGGCCGCGCCGGCCTCCGGAGCCGGGTAGACCTGGCGGCCGCCCGCGGAGCCGGGTAGACCTGGCGGCTCTTTTCACCGGCCGCTGCGGCAGCGACACCCCGCGTCCTCCGGGCGCCGCCGGCGGCCGCGCCGGCCTCCGGAGCCGGGTAGACCTGGCGGCCGCCCGCGGAGCCGGGTAGACCTGGCGGCTCTTTTCACCGGCCGCTGCGGCAGCGACACCCCGCGTCCTCCGGGCGCCGCCGGCGGCCGCGCCGGCCTCCGGAGCCGGGTAGACCTGGCGGCCGCCCGCGGAGCCGGGTAGACCTGGCAGCCCTTTTCACCGGCCGCTGCGGCAGCGACACCCCGCGTCCTCCGGGCGCCGCCGGCGGCCGCGCCGGCCTCCGGAGCCGGGTAGACCTGGCGGCCGCCCGCGGAGCCGGGTAGACCTGGCGGCCCTTTTCACCGGCCGCTGCGGCAGCGACACCCCGCGTCCTCCGGGCGCCGCCGGCGGCCGCGCCGGCCTCCGGAGCCGGGTAGACCTGGCGGCCGCCCGCGGAGCCGGGTAGACCTGGCGGCCCTTTTCACCGGCCGCTGCGGCAGCGACACCCCGCGTCCTCCGGGCGCCGCCGGCGGCCGCGCCGGCCTCCGGAGCCGGGTAGACCTGGCGGCCGCCCGCGGAGCCGGGTAGACCTGGCGGCCCTTTTCACCGGCCGCTGCGGCAGCGACACCCCGCGTCCTCCGGGCGCCGCCGGCGGCCGCGCCGGCCTCCGGAGCCGGGTAGACCTGGCGGCCGCCCGCGGAGCCGGGTAGACCTGGCAGCCGTTCGGTGCCCCTTGGGCGGGGGGGGGCGGGGGGGGCAGGTGCGCCTGTTTTTGGTTCGTTTTTTTCGGTTTTTTTTTTTTTTTCCTTTCTTTTGAGATTTTAGCAAATCTGATTAAAAGGGCCACCCTCTCCCGGTTCTCCCGGACGGCATTTCTTTCCCCCTCCCCTTCCCGAGTTTGAACCACTTCTACACCAAGGGAGCACGTTTAAACGTACTGTCTGATGCAAGAGTTATTTCACCTTTATTGATTCCGGCGGGAAATATTAATACAATATTAACGACAACCAGTTTTCAAAATAATTTTTGTTTCCTGACACACACACCCCCCCCCCCCACCCTCGTCGTTCTCATGCACGTGCACGCACCTATTCCGAGCCGGTGGCTGCCAGGCACTTGCCAGCTTCACCACACCAGCCAGCCCCTCTGCTCCGCTGCTGCCCCCCCCCCCCCCAACCATATTCTGTCGGCGGGGTCCGGGCAGAGGTGGCAGCCCCCGGCACAAACTGCCCGGCTCCCCGGCGCGAGTTCGCTGTTCACTGGGTGCCTTCAGGACTGGTAGCCCCTTGCCAGGTTCAGGTTCGGGTCCCGGCGCTGCTGGGTGCTCGCCGACTTTTGGTTTTGGTTTTTGCGGTCTTGGGCTTTTTTTGGGGGGTTGTTTTTAATTTTTCTCCCCCCCCCCGCCTGTTTTTTTTTGGTGTTTTTTTGACGTTTTCCTTTTTTTTCATAAAATAAATACTTTAAAATACATATCTGCGATCCTGCAGGCACTGCCACCCCCCCCCCCCCGGTGACACACGCGCGCTCAGAGGCGCGCGCACACACACACACACACACACACAGAACGCGACGCAGGCACACACAGCTACACGCACCCCTGCACCGGTGTGCTCCCCCTCCCTCCCCGCGCTGCAGTCCCGGACCTGCAGGCCAGTAGGTGCAGCCCCCCCCCCCCCCCCCCTCCCCCGGCCCCACCCGATCACAGACTTTCCGGCGCCCTGGAGACGGGGGGTTGGGGGGCGGGTGGCTGGGTGGGGTGGTCTGCAGCCCGGCAACGGGGCCCCCGGAAACTGTGGTGTTTCCCGCCACGGCAACGGTCTGCTGCTCAGTCGCGGCGGCAGCAGCGGCGGGGAAAGGAGGCTAGAAAAGAGGGGGGGCGAGAGCGGCTGGCGAGCAGGCGGGGAGCCTGGCGCAGAGGTAGGCTGGCGAGGGGGGACGGTGTGTCTTTTCGGAGAAGGCTTCTGTTTGGATCGGTTGGAGTTTTATTTTTTTTACTTCTCTCCCCCGTCCCCGTCCCCGTCCCCGTCCCCCCCCCCCCGGTCGTTTAGTTTTCCCCCCGCGGCGGGGGCGGGCAGGAGTGGAGCAGGGCGAGAGCGGCTGGCGAGCAGGCGGGGAGCCTGGCGCAGAGGCAGGCTGGCGAGGGGGGACGGTGTGTCTTTTCGGAGAAGGCTTCTGTTTGGATCGGTTGGAGTTTTATTTTTTTTACTTCTCTCCCCCGTCCCCGTCCCCGTCCCCGTCCCCCCCCCCCCCGGTCGTTTAGTTTTCCCCCCGCGGCGGGGGCGGGCAGGAATGGAGCAGGGCGAGAGCGGCTGGCGAGCAGGCGGGGAGCCTGGCGCAGAGGCAGGCTGGCGAGGGGGGACGGTGTGTCTTTTCGGAGAAGGCTTCTGTTTGGATCGGTTGGAGTTTTATTTTTTTTACTTCTCTCCCCCGTCCCCGTCCCCGTCCCCGTCCCCCCCCCCCCCGGTCGTTTAGTTTTCCCCCCGCGGCGGGGGCGGGCGGGAGTGGAGCAGGGCGAGAGCGGCTGGCGAGCAGGCGGGGAGCCTGGCGCAGAGGCAGGCTGGCGAGGGGGGACGGTGTGTCTTTTCGGAGAAGGCTTCTGTTTGGATCGGTTGGAGTTTTATTTTTTTTACTTCTCTCCCCCGTCCCCGTCCCCGTCCCACCCCCCCGGTCCTTTAGTTTTCCCCCCGCGGCGGGGGCGGGCGGGAGTGGAGCAGGGCGAGTGCGTGGCTGGCTGAGAAAGAAAGGCGGGAGCGGGGCCACGGGTGCGGCAGGATAGGGACTCGGCAGCTGGGGTTTAGAGACGGCAGGGCACCGGGGGGGCTCCCCTCTCCCGCCCGGGCACGGAGCCGGCAGGGACGCCGCAGGGTCCTAAAGTCTCCCGCCTTCCACCACCGGGGGCGGCAAGCCTGGTGGCGGAAGGGGGGAGCAGGGGCAGCCAGGCTCGGCGCGAACTGCGTGGCGGGAGGGCGGGGGGGCGGTGTGTGTGTGCGTGCAGCGGCGGGCCCGGGGTGACGGGGGTGGGGGGTGTCGGCCCGGGGCCCTGTTTCGGGCGGGGGGGGGGGGGGGCTGCGCGCGTGTGCGTTTTGAGCGCACGACTGTGAGCGGGGCAGCGGGTGGAGGGTTTGGGCTGGGGGGGGCCGGTTGCGGGGGGGGGGGTGCGCACGTGTGTAGCCCCGTGCGAGTGGGTGCGGTGGCGGGCGGGAGGTGTTTGGGGCGGGGACTCGAATGGGGGGGGGCAGTGCGTGCGTGCGCGTGCGTGTGTCTAAGGGCGGGTGAGCGGCTGCAGCAGCAGGCGGTGGGCGTTCGGGCCGGGGGCCTGTTTTGGCGGGGTGCGGGCGCGCACGCAGGTGGAAATGAGAAAGATTTGTAACGGTGTCGCTAACGCCGCTTTCTCTGTTACAGCCCGGGTGGTCGGCCGCTTCGACGTCCGGCCTGCGCCCGTGCCTGCCTACGGGCGATGCGCTCGGCTCCCGGTCGGACCCGTCCCTGGCAAAGCAGCAGCCGCGTGCCTCGGCCTGGGCAGAGACCTGGGGCTCCAGGGCCCCAGCCAGGGCTGCCGGAGAGGCGCGCCGCGCTTCCGACAGAGGGGCATCAGCGGCTCCGTCGCCGGCGGGATGCGTTCGAGCGGTGAGGAAGGTCCCAGCGGCCTTAGGCGGTGGCGGGGGGCGCGCTCCTTCGGCGACGGGAGCGGGGGGGAAACGGCCCCGGGGTGGGCCGGTCAGCCGGCACGGCGGCCACGCGAGCTCGTCGTCTCCGAGGATGCTCGGCTAAGTCGGCCTCGGCCACAGGGACCGCTTGTCAGGCAGCCGACTGGCTTTCTTCAGAGGCCTGCGAGACCGCCGTCCCTCGGAGGCCAATGAACAGTTAATGCGCGATAACGCAGGGGCCGGAGAACGCTAACGTTAACCAAGAGCGTCGCAAGGTCCTAAAGGAGTGCCGCAATCAGACTTTAGGAGTCGGTAATTTATAATACTGGTGACTACTAATCGAGTCATATTCAATCCGTGACGATCCGCTGGTAGGTACGTACGTACGTACGTACGTATTCCTTCTCCGGCTATTAACGAAGGGACGCACACCTAGCGTGCGTGAACGAATGAGTTTTGTTATTTAAGGAACTGCCAGAAAGCGTATTACCGCGTAGCGCTAAATCAGTCGGTAGGTGACGCTCCATAAACGATACAATCCAGCATCGCTCGTCAACTGTTAATAACTTCAATCGATGACGATTCATAGCGTATCGATTCTTCTGTATTCGTTTAGGAGCGGATCCCACGCCAACGGTGCCACGCGGTACCCGGACGGCCACCGACTCGTACAGAGACGAGAGAGCAGCGTCGGCGCCTCTTCCCGAAGAAGTCGTTACCGATAAAGTACTCCGACTGTGGGTAACGCTTTGCTCTCACGTTTTTGACGCGTGCCTGCCTGCCTGCCTGCCTGCCTGCGTGCGTGGTAAAAGACAAGCTGTCAGACACAATAAATTTTAAGAAAGTGGAATCGCGGAGCGGTCTTAATACACTAATCAGGACCGGCCCGTAGCGCGGCCAGGGAGTGCAGGCCGACCCTGCAGCGTGGCCAGGTTTACCCGGAGACACAGGTAAGGAGGCCAGGACTACCCCGGAGCATCAGGTAGGGATACCGGGCTGACCCCCAGAAAGTCAGGTAGGGTGGCCGGGCCTACCCCGGAGCGCCTGTAGGGACCGCAGGTGTACCCCGGAGCACCGGTAGGGGTACCAGCACTACCCCGGAGGATGAGGTAGGGGCGCCAGGCCTACCCCGGAGCGTCGGGTAGGGACACCGGGATGACCCCAGAGGGTCAGGTAGGGTGGCCGGGCCTACCCCGGAGCGCCTGTAGGGACCGCAGGTGTACCCCGGAGCACCGGCAGGGGTACCGGCACTACCCCGGAGGATGAGGTAGGGGCGCCAGGCCTACCCCGGAGCGTCGGGTAGGGACACCGGGCTGACCCCGGAGGGTCAGGTAGGGTGGCCGGGCCTACCCCGGAGCGCCTGTAGGGACCGCAGGTGTACCCCGGAGCACCGGCAGGGGTACCGGCACTACCCCGGAGGATGAGGTAGGGGCGCCAGGCCTACCCCGGAGCGTCGGGTAGGGACACCGGGCTGACCCCGGAGGGTCAGGTAGGGTGGCCGGGCCTACCCCGGAGCGCCTGTAGGGACCGCAGGTGTACCCCGGAGCACCGGCAGGGGTACCGGCACTACCCCGGAGGATGAGGTAGGGGCGCCAGGCCTACCCCGGAGCGTCGGGTAGGGATACCGGGCTGACCCCGGAGGGTCAGGTAGGGTGGCCGGGCCTACCCCGGAGCGCCTGTAGGGACCGCAGGTGTACCCCGGAGCACCGGCAGGGGTACCGGCACTACCCCGGAGGATGAGGTAGGGGCGCCAGGCCTACCCCGGAGCGTCGGGTAGGGACACCGGGCTGACCCCAGAGGGTCAGGTAGGGTGGCCGGGCCTACCCCGGAGCGCCTGTAGGGACCGCAGGTGTACCCCGGAGCACCGGCAGGGGTACCGGCACTACCCCGGAGGATGAGGTAGGGGCGCCAGGCCTACCCCGGAGCGTCGGGTAGGGATACCGGGCTGACCCCGGAGGGTCAGGTAGGGTGGCCGGGCCTACCCCGGAGCGCCTGTAGGGACCGCAGGTGTACCCCGGAGCACCGGCAGGGGTACCGGCACTACCCCGGAGGATGAGGTAGGGGCGCCAGGCCTACCCCGGAGCGTCGGGTAGGGACACCGGGCTGACCCCAGAGGGTCAGGTAGGGTGGCCGGGCCTACCCCGGAGCGCCTGTAGGGACCGCAGGTGTACCCCGGAGCACCGGCAGGGGTACCGGCACTACCCCGGAGGATGAGGTAGGGGCGCCAGGCCTACCCCGGAGCGTCGGGTAGGGATACCGGGCTGACCCCGGAGGGTCAGGTAGGGTGGCCGGGCCTACCCCGGAGCGCCTGTAGGGACCGCAGGTGTACCCCGGAGCACCGGCAGGGGTACCGGCACTACCCCGGAGGATGAGGTAGGGGCGCCAGGCCTACCCCGGAGCGTCGGGTAGGGATACCGGGCTGACCCCGGAGGGTCAGGTAGGGTGGCCGGGCCTACCCCGGAGCGCCTGTAGGGACCGCAGGTGTACCCCGGAGCACCGGCAGGGGTACCGGCACTACCCCGGAGGATGAGGTAGGGGCGCCAGGCGTACCCCGGAGCGTCGGGTAGGGATACCGGGCTGACCCCGGAGGGTCAGGTAGGGTGGCCGGGCCTACCCCGGAGCGCCTGTAGGGACCGCAGGTGTACCCCGGAGCACCGGCAGGGGTACCGGCACTACCCCGGAGGATGAGGTAGGGGCGCCAGGCCTACCCCGGAGCGTCGGGTAGGGATACCGGGCTGACCCCGGAGGGTCAGGTAGGGTGGCCGGGCCTACCCCGGAGCGCCTGTAGGGACCGCAGGTGTACCCCGGAGCACCGGCAGGGGTACCGGCACTACCCCGGAGGATGAGGTAGGGGCGCCAGGCCTACCCCGGAGCGTCGGGTAGGGATACCGGGCTGACCCCGGAGGGTCAGGTAGGGTGGCCGGGCCTACCCCGGAGCGCCTGTAGGGACCGCAGGTGTACCCCGGAGCACCGGCAGGGGTACCGGCACTACCCCGGAGGATGAGGTAGGGGCGCCAGGCCTACCCCGGAGCGTCGGGTAGGGACACCGGGCTGACCCCAGAGGGTCAGGTAGGGTGGCCGGGCCTACCCCGGAGCGCCTGTAGGGACCGCAGGTGTATCCCGGAGCACCGGTAGGGGTACGGGTACTACCCCGGAGGATGAGGTAGGGGCGCCAGGCCTACCCCGGAGCGTCGGGTAGGGATACCGGGCTGACCCCGGAGGGTCAGGTAGGGTGGCCGGGCCTACCCCGGAGCGCCTGTAGGGACCGCAGGTGTACCCCGGAGCACCGGCAGGGGTACCGGCACTACCCCGGAGGATGAGGTAGGGGCGCCAGGCCTACCCCGGAGCGTCGGGTAGGGATACCGGGCTGACCCCGGAGGGTCAGGTAGGGTGGCCGGGCCTACCCCGGAGCGCCTGTAGGGACCGCAGGTGTACCCCGGAGCACCGGTAGGGGTACCGGCACTACCCCGGAGCATGAGGTAGGGGCGCCAGGCGTACCCCGGAGCGTCGGGTAGGGACACCGGGCTGACCCCGGAGGGTCAGGTAGGGTGGCCGGGCCTACCCCGGAGCGCCTGTAGGGACAGCAGGTGTATCCCGGAGCACCGGTAGGGGTACGGGTACTACCCCGGAGGATGAGGTAGGGGCGCCAGGCCTACCCCGGAGCGTCGGGTAGGGATACCGGGCTGACCCCAGAGGGTCAGGTAGGGTGGCTGGGCCTACCCCGGAGCGCCTGTAGGGACCGCAGGTGTACCCCGGAGCACCGGCAGGGGTACCGGCACTACCCCGGAGGATGAGGTAGGGGCGCCAGGCCTACCCCGGAGCGTCGGGTAGGGATACCGGGCTGACCCCGGAGGGTCAGGTAGGGTGGCCGGGCCTACCCCGGAGCGCCTGTAGGGACAGCAGGTGTACCCCGGAGCACCGGTAGGGGTACCGGTACTACCCCGGAGCATGAGGTAGGGGCGCCAGGCGTACCCCGGAGCGTCGGGTAGGGACACCGGGCTGACCCCAGAGGGTCAGGTAGGGTGGCCGGGCCTACCCCGGAGCGCCTGTAGGGACAGCAGGTGTATCCCGGAGCACCGGTAGGGGTACGGGTACTACCCCGGAGGATGAGGTAGGGGCGCCAGGCCTACCCCGGAGCGTCGGGTAGGGATACCGGGCTGACCCCGGAGGGTCAGGTAGGGTGGCCGGGCCTACCCTGGAGGGTCAGGATGGGGGGCCGGGATCCATCGCCGCGTGCCCGTAGGGACAGCAGGTAGAACTCCGGCGCATCACAAAGGGTTCCGCCACGGGCCCAGAGTACTGGTGGGGGAACGGGTTCTATCCCGGAACGTCGCCTGGGGACACCGGGCGTAAGGCGGAGGGTCGGGTAGGAAGGCTGGGTCTAAACTCGCGCGCCCGTAGGGACAGCAGTTTTTCCCCCGGCGTACCGGGCGGGGGTACCGGTACTGCCCCGGAGTACTGACGGGGGTACACGGGTACTACCCCGGGGTACCGGGCGGCGGTATACGGGTACTACCAAGGAGTACAGGACGGGGGTATACGGGTACTACGAAGGAGCACAGGTGGGGGTTACGGGTAGTACCCCGGAGTACCGGGCGGGGGCATACGGGTACTGCCCCAGAGTACCGGGCGGGGGTATGCGGGTACTGCCCCGGAGTACCGGGTGGAGGTATATGGGTACTTCCCCGGAGTACCGGGCGGGGGTATGCGGGTACTGCCCCGGAGTACCGGGCGGGGGTATACGGGTACTACCAAGGAAGGAGTACAGGTGGGGGTTACGGGTAGCACCCCGGAGTACCGGGCGGGGGTACCGGTACTGCCCCGGAGTACCGGGCGGGGGTATGCGGGTACTGCCCCGGAGTACCGGGCGGGGGTATACGGGTACAACCAAGGAAGGAGTACAGGTGGGGGTTACGGGTAGCACCCCGGAGTACTGGGCGGGGGTACCGGTACTGCCCCGGAGTACCGGGCGGGGGTATGCGGGTACTGCCCCGGAGTACCGGGCGGGGGTATACGGGTACTACCAAGGAAGGAGTACAGGTGCGGGTTACGGGTAGTACCCCGGAGTACCGGGCGGGGGTACCGGTACTGCCCCGGAGTACCGGGCGGGGGTATGCGGGTACTGCCCCGGAGTACCGGGTGGAGGTATATGGGTACTGCCCCGGAGTACTGGCGGGGGTACACGGGTACTGCCCCGGAGTACCGGGCGGGGGTATACGGGTACTACCAAGGAGTACAGGTGGGGGTTACGGGTAGTACCCCGGAGTACCGGGCGGGGGCATACGGGTACTGCCCCGGAGTACCGGGCGGGGGCATAGGGGTGCTGCCCCGGAGTACCGGGCGGGGGTATGCGGGTACTGCCCCGGAGTACCGGGTGGAGGTATATGGGTACTTCCCCGGAGTACCGGGCGGGGGTATGCGGGTACTGCCCCGGAGTACCGGGCGGAGGTATATGGGTACTTCCCCGGAGTACCGGGCGGGGGTATGCGGGTACTGCCCCGGAGTACCGGGCGGGGGTATACGGGTACTACCAAAGAGTACAGGTGGGGGTTACGGGTACTACCCCTGGCTGAAGGGTGGGGGTACTGGTACTACCCCGGAGTACCAATGAGGGTTACGGGTACTACCCCTGGCTGCCGGGTAGGGGTAATGGTACTACACCGGAGTGTCGGCATGGGACGCCAAGCTAAGTCTGGAGCATCAGGTAGGGATGCCAGGACTGCTCTGGACGGTCAGGTAAGGTGGCCAGGTCTACCCCTTGGGCCGGCAAGGGGAGGCCAGGTCTACCCCTTGGGCCGGCAAGGGGAGGCCAGGTCTACCCCTTGGGCCGGCAAGGGGCGGCCAGGTCTACCCCTTGGGCCGGCAAGGGGCGGCCAGGTCTACCCCTTGGGCCGGCAAGGGGCGGCCAGGTCTACCCCTTGGGCCGGCAAGGGGCGGCCAGGTCTACCCC
>NW_027439581.1:27500-35617 GCF_964188355.1 Buteo buteo
CCACTCGCACCCATCGCCAGCCGGGGGCGGACGGCAGGTGCGGGGGCTCTGCGTGCGAGTGAGAGGGCAACGTCTGCGGAGAGGTGCAACGCCGGCCTGAACACCGGCAGAGCCGGCCCGCCGGGAAGCCCCTCCGACGCGCCCTAAACGCCTCATCGATCAGTAAGGGAAGGGAACGGAGGAAGGAGCGGAGGCCCCACGGCCACGAGTCCTGGGACAGCGACGGCCACTCGCACCCATCGCCAACCGGGGGCGGACGGCAGGTGCGGGGGCTCTGCGTGCGAGTGAGAGGGCAACGTCTGCGGAGAGGTGCAACGCCGGCCTGAACACCGGCAGAGCCGGCCCGCCGGGAAGCCCCTCCGACGCGCCCTAAACGCCTCATCGATCAGTAAGGGAAGGGAACGGAGGAAGGAGCGGAGGCCCCACGGCCACGAGTCCTGGGACAGCGACGGCCACTCGCACCCATCGCCAACCGGGGGCGGACGGCAGGTGCGGGGGCTCTGCGTGCGAGTGAGAGGGCAACGTCTGCGGAGAGGTGCAACGCCGGCCTGAACACCGGCAGAGCCGGCCCGCCGGGAAGCCCCTCCGACGCGCCCTAAACGCCTCATCGATCAGTAAGGGAAGGGAACGGAGGAAGGAGCGGAGGCCCCACGGCCACGAGTCCTGGGACAGCGACGGCCACTCGCACCCGTCGCCAACCGGGGGCGGACGGCAGGTGCGGGGGCTCTGCGTGCGAGTGAGGGCAACGCCTGCGAGAGGTGCTCCAACGGCCTGAACACCGGCAGAGCCGGCCCGCCGTGGAGGCTCTCCGACGCACCCGAGGACGCCTCAGCGGGCGCTGCCTGTGGGTCTGGATCAGTCAAATCGTGGAGCGGGAGGTGCCACGGGCCACCCGGCTCCAGACAACGATTCCCTTGAGGAAGGTAACGGGACCGGGGGATGGCCACAGCAGGCTCAACTCCCCCAGCTCCTCCAGCGTTCGAGTGCCGGCAACCGCCACCGGCTGCCGGTCTTTGCCCGCCCCACAGGCAACCGCTTGCCGTCGGGGAAAAAAAAGGCACCTGGACCCATGCCGCGCACGGGTGTTCGGGGCCTGGGGGAATGCCACAGAAGCGAGACAACCCCAGCCGCCTGCGTTCGACTTGCCAGCCACCAGGTACAGCCGCACTTTTCTTCCCGCTTCGCGGGCTCCAGCTTAAGGCCGGAGAAAACGCGATGAGGTGCCGCCACCTCTAACCCGGTACAGCGCTGCAGACCTTTCCACCGAGCCCTCCTGCAACCAGGCAAGCCGGGGCAGGCCGGACACCACAGGCCGCCCACGCGTGGCTCATGCCGGCAGAAACAGGACGAGGCGCTGCGGCCTCTCACCTGTGCCATCATCGGGCCCTTGGGGGCTGGGGGGAAGCTGCGGCACGCACGAGAACCCCCAGCCGTCTGCATCCGGCTGCCAGCCACCGGGACCGGCTGCCGCTTGCACTCTGCCCAATTCGTGCATGGGCTCCAGCTTAAGGCCGGAGAAAACGCGATGAGGTGCCGCCACCTCTAACCCGGTACAGCGCTGCAGACCTTTCCACCGAGCCCTCCTGCAACCAGGCAAGCCGGGGCAGGCCGGACACCACAGGCCGCCCACGCGTGGCTCATGCCGGCAGAAACAGGACGAGGCGCTGCGGCCTCTCACCTGTGCCATCATCGGGCCCTCGGGGGCTGGGGGGAAGCTGCGGCACGCACGAGAACCCCCAGCCGTCTGCATCCGGCTGCCAGCCACCGGGACCGGCTGCCGCTTGCACTCTGCCCAATTCGTGCATGGGCTCCAGCTTAAGGCCGGAGAAAACGCGATGAGGTGCCGCCACCTCTAAACCCGGTACAGCGCTGCAGACCTTTCCACCGAGCCCTCCTGCAACCAGGCAAGCCGGGGCAGGCCGGACACCACAGGCCGCCCACGCGTGGCTCATGCCGGCAAAAACAGGACGAGGCGCTGCGGCCTCTCACCTGTGCCATCATCGGGCCCTCGGGGGCTGGGGGGAAGCTGCGGCACGCACGAGAACCCCCAGCCGTCTGCATCCAGCTGCCAGCCACCGGGACCGGCTGCCGCTCTGCCCGCTCCAGCTTAAGGCCAGAGTCAAAGGACGAGGTGCCGCCACCTCGCCCGCCCATCACCAGGCCCTCAGGAGGCGGCGGCAGCCGCGGCGGGCTGGATGCTCACGGGCAGCTGCCCTCGCATATACCAGCGCTCCACCTTTGCCATCATCGGGCCCTCCGGGGCCGGGGGAAAGCCGAGGCAGGCTCGGCTCCACCCGGTCTTCCAGCGTTCGAGTGCCGGTGGCCGCCGCCGGCCACCGGGCTATGCCCTGCGGAATCCACCTTTGCACCTCTCGCACCACTCGGGTCAACAGCCACCGCCAGCCTGCCAGACCCTCGCAGGCGCCCGGCTGGCTTACTTGGAAAACACCGGGAGAGACCAACCGGCCGAACAGACAGAAAACGAGCCGAACCACCAGGCAAAACCACCACCACAACGGCCGCCCAGCGCTCCACTTCGCCGGCTGAGCCGTAAGCCTTGCAGCCGCTCACTAGCGCTGCTCCGTGCACGAGTCACCACTACCTCCTATAGTACGGGAGATCACGTCCCCGCCCCCGGCCGGCTCCAAGAGTGCCGTCCCTGCCCACCGGGGAGACCCGCCAATGACACCGACTTTTACGATGACGTAACTGGAGGCAGCGAAAAACAGCGACCCCTTGGCCAGCTCCGAGAAAGTGGCGGGGCTATCAGGTCTACCTCCCCGCCCCCGAAATGCGGCTAAGTCCCGCCGGAGCCGGGTAGACCTGGCGGCTCTTTTCACCGGCCGCTGCGGCAGCGACACCCCGCGTCCTCCGGGCGCCGCCGGCGGCCGCGCCGGCCTCCGGAGCCGGGTAGACCTGGCGGCCGCCCGCGGAGCCGGGTAGACCTGGCGGCTCTTTTCACCGGCCGCTGCGGCAGCGACACCCCGCGTCCTCCGGGCGCCGCCGGCGGCCGCGCCGGCCTCCGGAGCCGGGTAGACCTGGCGGCCGCCCGCGGAGCCGGGTAGACCTGGCGGCTCTTTTCACCGGCCGCTGCGGCAGCGACACCCCGCGTCCTCCGGGCGCCGCCGGCGGCCGCGCCGGCCTCCGGAGCCGGGTAGACCTGGCGGCCGCCCGCGGAGCCGGGTAGACCTGGCAGCCCTTTTCACCGGCCGCTGCGGCAGCGACACCCCGCGTCCTCCGGGCGCCGCCGGCGGCCGCGCCGGCCTCCGGAGCCGGGTAGACCTGGCGGCCGCCCGCGGAGCCGGGTAGACCTGGCGGCCCTTTTCACCGGCCGCTGCGGCAGCGACACCCCGCGTCCTCCGGGCGCCGCCGGCGGCCGCGCCGGCCTCCGGAGCCGGGTAGACCTGGCGGCCGCCCGCGGAGCCGGGTAGACCTGGCGGCCCTTTTCACCGGCCGCTGCGGCAGCGACACCCCGCGTCCTCCGGGCGCCGCCGGCGGCCGCGCCGGCCTCCGGAGCCGGGTAGACCTGGCGGCCGCCCGCGGAGCCGGGTAGACCTGGCGGCCCTTTTCACCGGCCGCTGCGGCAGCGACACCCCGCGTCCTCCGGGCGCCGCCGGCGGCCGCGCCGGCCTCCGGAGCCGGGTAGACCTGGCGGCCGCCCGCGGAGCCGGGTAGACCTGGCAGCCGTTCGGTGCCCCTTGGGCGGGGGGGGGCGGGGGGGGCAGGTGCGCCTGTTTTTGGTTCGTTTTTTTCGGTTTTTTTTTTTTTTTCCTTTCTTTTGAGATTTTAGCAAATCTGATTAAAAGGGCCACCCTCTCCCGGTTCTCCCGGACGGCATTTCTTTCCCCCTCCCCTTCCCGAGTTTGAACCACTTCTACACCAAGGGAGCACGTTTAAACGTACTGTCTGATGCAAGAGTTATTTCACCTTTATTGATTCCGGCGGGAAATATTAATACAATATTAACGACAACCAGTTTTCAAAATAATTTTTGTTTCCTGACACACACACCCCCCCCCCCCACCCTCGTCGTTCTCATGCACGTGCACGCACCTATTCCGAGCCGGTGGCTGCCAGGCACTTGCCAGCTTCACCACACCAGCCAGCCCCTCTGCTCCGCTGCTGCCCCCCCCCCCCCCAACCATATTCTGTCGGCGGGGTCCGGGCAGAGGTGGCAGCCCCCGGCACAAACTGCCCGGCTCCCCGGCGCGAGTTCGCTGTTCACTGGGTGCCTTCAGGACTGGTAGCCCCTTGCCAGGTTCAGGTTCGGGTCCCGGCGCTGCTGGGTGCTCGCCGACTTTTGGTTTTGGTTTTTGCGGTCTTGGGCTTTTTTTGGGGGGTTGTTTTTAATTTTTCTCCCCCCCCCCGCCTGTTTTTTTTTGGTGTTTTTTTGACGTTTTCCTTTTTTTTCATAAAATAAATACTTTAAAATACATATCTGCGATCCTGCAGGCACTGCCACCCCCCCCCCCCCGGTGACACACGCGCGCTCAGAGGCGCGCGCACACACACACACACACACACACAGAACGCGACGCAGGCACACACAGCTACACGCACCCCTGCACCGGTGTGCTCCCCCTCCCTCCCCGCGCTGCAGTCCCGGACCTGCAGGCCAGTAGGTGCAGCCCCCCCCCCCCCCCCCCTCCCCCGGCCCCACCCGATCACAGACTTTCCGGCGCCCTGGAGACGGGGGGTTGGGGGGCGGGTGGCTGGGTGGGGTGGTCTGCAGCCCGGCAACGGGGCCCCCGGAAACTGTGGTGTTTCCCGCCACGGCAACGGTCTGCTGCTCAGTCGCGGCGGCAGCAGCGGCGGGGAAAGGAGGCTAGAAAAGAGGGGGGGCGAGAGCGGCTGGCGAGCAGGCGGGGAGCCTGGCGCAGAGGTAGGCTGGCGAGGGGGGACGGTGTGTCTTTTCGGAGAAGGCTTCTGTTTGGATCGGTTGGAGTTTTATTTTTTTTACTTCTCTCCCCCGTCCCCGTCCCCGTCCCCGTCCCCCCCCCCCCGGTCGTTTAGTTTTCCCCCCGCGGCGGGGGCGGGCAGGAGTGGAGCAGGGCGAGAGCGGCTGGCGAGCAGGCGGGGAGCCTGGCGCAGAGGCAGGCTGGCGAGGGGGGACGGTGTGTCTTTTCGGAGAAGGCTTCTGTTTGGATCGGTTGGAGTTTTATTTTTTTTACTTCTCTCCCCCGTCCCCGTCCCCGTCCCCGTCCCCCCCCCCCCCGGTCGTTTAGTTTTCCCCCCGCGGCGGGGGCGGGCAGGAATGGAGCAGGGCGAGAGCGGCTGGCGAGCAGGCGGGGAGCCTGGCGCAGAGGCAGGCTGGCGAGGGGGGACGGTGTGTCTTTTCGGAGAAGGCTTCTGTTTGGATCGGTTGGAGTTTTATTTTTTTTACTTCTCTCCCCCGTCCCCGTCCCCGTCCCCGTCCCCCCCCCCCCCGGTCGTTTAGTTTTCCCCCCGCGGCGGGGGCGGGCGGGAGTGGAGCAGGGCGAGAGCGGCTGGCGAGCAGGCGGGGAGCCTGGCGCAGAGGCAGGCTGGCGAGGGGGGACGGTGTGTCTTTTCGGAGAAGGCTTCTGTTTGGATCGGTTGGAGTTTTATTTTTTTTACTTCTCTCCCCCGTCCCCGTCCCCGTCCCACCCCCCCGGTCCTTTAGTTTTCCCCCCGCGGCGGGGGCGGGCGGGAGTGGAGCAGGGCGAGTGCGTGGCTGGCTGAGAAAGAAAGGCGGGAGCGGGGCCACGGGTGCGGCAGGATAGGGACTCGGCAGCTGGGGTTTAGAGACGGCAGGGCACCGGGGGGGCTCCCCTCTCCCGCCCGGGCACGGAGCCGGCAGGGACGCCGCAGGGTCCTAAAGTCTCCCGCCTTCCACCACCGGGGGCGGCAAGCCTGGTGGCGGAAGGGGGGAGCAGGGGCAGCCAGGCTCGGCGCGAACTGCGTGGCGGGAGGGCGGGGGGGCGGTGTGTGTGTGCGTGCAGCGGCGGGCCCGGGGTGACGGGGGTGGGGGGTGTCGGCCCGGGGCCCTGTTTCGGGCGGGGGGGGGGGGGGGCTGCGCGCGTGTGCGTTTTGAGCGCACGACTGTGAGCGGGGCAGCGGGTGGAGGGTTTGGGCTGGGGGGGGCCGGTTGCGGGGGGGGGGGTGCGCACGTGTGTAGCCCCGTGCGAGTGGGTGCGGTGGCGGGCGGGAGGTGTTTGGGGCGGGGACTCGAATGGGGGGGGGCAGTGCGTGCGTGCGCGTGCGTGTGTCTAAGGGCGGGTGAGCGGCTGCAGCAGCAGGCGGTGGGCGTTCGGGCCGGGGGCCTGTTTTGGCGGGGTGCGGGCGCGCACGCAGGTGGAAATGAGAAAGATTTGTAACGGTGTCGCTAACGCCGCTTTCTCTGTTACAGCCCGGGTGGTCGGCCGCTTCGACGTCCGGCCTGCGCCCGTGCCTGCCTACGGGCGATGCGCTCGGCTCCCGGTCGGACCCGTCCCTGGCAAAGCAGCAGCCGCGTGCCTCGGCCTGGGCAGAGACCTGGGGCTCCAGGGCCCCAGCCAGGGCTGCCGGAGAGGCGCGCCGCGCTTCCGACAGAGGGGCATCAGCGGCTCCGTCGCCGGCGGGATGCGTTCGAGCGGTGAGGAAGGTCCCAGCGGCCTTAGGCGGTGGCGGGGGGCGCGCTCCTTCGGCGACGGGAGCGGGGGGGAAACGGCCCCGGGGTGGGCCGGTCAGCCGGCACGGCGGCCACGCGAGCTCGTCGTCTCCGAGGATGCTCGGCTAAGTCGGCCTCGGCCACAGGGACCGCTTGTCAGGCAGCCGACTGGCTTTCTTCAGAGGCCTGCGAGACCGCCGTCCCTCGGAGGCCAATGAACAGTTAATGCGCGATAACGCAGGGGCCGGAGAACGCTAACGTTAACCAAGAGCGTCGCAAGGTCCTAAAGGAGTGCCGCAATCAGACTTTAGGAGTCGGTAATTTATAATACTGGTGACTACTAATCGAGTCATATTCAATCCGTGACGATCCGCTGGTAGGTACGTACGTACGTACGTACGTATTCCTTCTCCGGCTATTAACGAAGGGACGCACACCTAGCGTGCGTGAACGAATGAGTTTTGTTATTTAAGGAACTGCCAGAAAGCGTATTACCGCGTAGCGCTAAATCAGTCGGTAGGTGACGCTCCATAAACGATACAATCCAGCATCGCTCGTCAACTGTTAATAACTTCAATCGATGACGATTCATAGCGTATCGATTCTTCTGTATTCGTTTAGGAGCGGATCCCACGCCAACGGTGCCACGCGGTACCCGGACGGCCACCGACTCGTACAGAGACGAGAGAGCAGCGTCGGCGCCTCTTCCCGAAGAAGTCGTTACCGATAAAGTACTCCGACTGTGGGTAACGCTTTGCTCTCACGTTTTTGACGCGTGCCTGCCTGCCTGCCTGCCTGCCTGCGTGCGTGGTAAAAGACAAGCTGTCAGACACAATAAATTTTAAGAAAGTGGAATCGCGGAGCGGTCTTAATACACTAATCAGGACCGGCCCGTAGCGCGGCCAGGGAGTGCAGGCCGACCCTGCAGCGTGGCCAGGTTTACCCGGAGACACAGGTAAGGAGGCCAGGACTACCCCGGAGCATCAGGTAGGGATACCGGGCTGACCCCCAGAAAGTCAGGTAGGGTGGCCGGGCCTACCCCGGAGCGCCTGTAGGGACCGCAGGTGTACCCCGGAGCACCGGTAGGGGTACCAGCACTACCCCGGAGGATGAGGTAGGGGCGCCAGGCCTACCCCGGAGCGTCGGGTAGGGACACCGGGATGACCCCAGAGGGTCAGGTAGGGTGGCCGGGCCTACCCCGGAGCGCCTGTAGGGACCGCAGGTGTACCCCGGAGCACCGGCAGGGGTACCGGCACTACCCCGGAGGATGAGGTAGGGGCGCCAGGCCTACCCCGGAGCGTCGGGTAGGGACACCGGGCTGACCCCGGAGGGTCAGGTAGGGTGGCCGGGCCTACCCCGGAGCGCCTGTAGGGACCGCAGGTGTACCCCGGAGCACCGGCAGGGGTACCGGCACTACCCCGGAGGATGAGGTAGGGGCGCCAGGCCTACCCCGGAGCGTCGGGTAGGGACACCGGGCTGACCCCGGAGGGTCAGGTAGGGTGGCCGGGCC
>NW_027439582.1:0-35519 GCF_964188355.1 Buteo buteo
CTGGGGGGAATTGGGGGAAATTGGGGGGAACTGGGGGGAATTGGGGGAGACTGGGAGGGAATTGGGGGGAATTGGGGGGAACTGGGGGGAATTGGGGGGAACTGGGGGGAATTGGGGGAAATTGGGGGGAACTGGGGGAAATTGGGGGAGACTGGGAGGGAACTGGGGGAAATTGGGGGGAACTGGGGGAAATTGGGGGAACTGGGGGGAATTGGGGGAGACTGGGAGGGAATTGGGGGAAATTGGGGGGAACTGGGGGAAATTGGGGGGAACTGGGGGGAATTGGGGGAGACTGGGAGGGAATTGGGGGGAATTGGGGGGAATTGGGGGAAATTGGGGGAACTGGGGGGAATTGGGGGAGACTGGGAGGGAACTGGGGGAAATTGGGGGGAACTGGGGGAAATTGGGGGAACTGGGGGGAATTGGGGGAGACTGGGAGGGAATTGGGGGAAATTGGGGGGAACTGGGGGAAATTGGGGGGAACTGGGGGGAATTGGGGGAGACTGGGAGGGAATTGGGGGGAATTGGGGGGAATTGGGGGAAATTGGGGGGAACTGGGGGGAATTGGGGGAGACTGGGAGGGAATTGGGGGGAATTGGGGGGAACTGGGGGAAATTGGGGGAGACTGGGGGGAATTGGGGGAGACTGGGAGGGAATTGGGGGGAATTGGGGGGAACTGGGAGGGAATTGGGGGAAATTGGGAGGAACTGGAGGGAACTGGGGGGAATTGGGGGAGACTGGGAGGGAACTGGGGGGTAATAGAGGGAAACCGGGAGGGAACTGGAGGGAACTGGGGAGAACTGGGAGGGAACTGGGGGGGTAATGGAGGGGGACTGGGAGGGAATTGGGGGGAACTGGGGGGACGGGGACTGGGAAGGAACTGGGGGTAATTGGGGGGAACTGGGGGAACTAGGAGGGAACGAGGGGGAATTGGGAGGGAACTGGGGGAACTGGGGGGAACTGGGGGGAACTGGGGTAAGTGGGAAGGAATTGGGAGGGAACTGGGCGTAATTGGGGGGAACTGGGAGGGAACTGGGGGAGCTGGGAAGGAACTGGGGGGGGAATTGGGGGGAACTGGGAAGGAACTGGGAGGGAACTGGGGGGTAATTGGAGGGAAATGTGGGAACTGGGAGGGAATTGGGGGGAATTGGGGGGAACTGGGGAAAACTGGAAGGGAACTGGGGGCAACTTGGAGAGAACTGCGAGGCAGAACTGGGAAAACTGGGAGGGAACTGTGGGAAACTGAGGTTCATTTAAGGGGTAACTGGGGGAAACTGGGAGGGAATTGGGGGGGGAACTGGGAAGGAATTGGGGGGGAATTAGGGGAACTGGGTGGGAACCGGAGGTTACCGGGACAGAACTGGGGGAACTGGGAGGAACTGGGGGGCACTGGGTCAGCTGAGTCTCCCCAACTGGTTTTTGCTCTCCCCCCCCAGTTTTGTCCCTGGCGAGAGGGAACCCTCTCAACCCTGGTGAGTGACTGGGACAAACTGGGACAAACTGGGACAAACTGGGAGGGGGGAGGGCCTGTACTGGGAATGGGAGGGAGCTGGACTGGAATGGAGGGGTCATACTGGGAGGGGGGGGGCTCATACTGGGTGGGGGGGGGCGTACGGGGAGCGGGAGGGCCATACTGGGAGAGGGGGGGGTTATACTGGGAGCGGGGGGGGTCATACTGGGAGCGGGGGGGTCATACTGGGAGTGGGGAGGAGCCATACTGGGAATGAGAGCTATTCATACTGGGAGTGATGGGGTGTACTGGGAGTAGCATGAGGTCACACTGGGAATGGGAGGGGGCGATACTGGGATACGGGGGCGTCCATACTGGTGTGTCCCCCCCCCGGGAGGGGGGGACACACCCAGGTGTCCTCTGACTCCTCCCCCTCCCCACCAGATGCCGCCAGTCCCTTCCAGTATGGTGAGTGGGATGCGGGTGACGGGGGTGTCCCCAAAAGGGGTGTCCCCAAGGGAGGGGGGGGCACAGGGGTGTCCCCAAGGGGGGGGGACACAGGGGTGTCCCCAAAAGGGTGACAGGGTTGTCCCCAAGGGGGGGACACAGTTGTCCCCAAGGGGGGGTGACAAGGTTGTCCCCAAGGGGGGGGACAGGGCTGTCCCCAAAATGGTGACAAAGTTGTCCCCAAGGGGGGGGGATGGGGTGTCCCCAAAAGGGTGACACGGTTGTCCCCAAGGGGGGGGACAATGTTGTCCCTGGGGGGGTGACAATGTTGTCCCCAAGGGGGGGGTGGCAGGGTTGTCCCCAAAAGTGTGACACAGTTGTCCCCAAGGGGGGGGGACGACAAGGTTGTCCCCAAAAGGGTGACAATGTTGTCCCCGGGGGGTGGCAGGAGTGTCCCCAAAGTGGGGTGGGGGGTGTCCCCCGGGGGGGGTGACAGCGATGTCCCCACCGTCTGTGTCGTGTGTCCCCCCCCCCCCAGACTGGCACCGCCTGCGCGTGGCGGGGCTGTCGGTGGCCGCCGTCCTCTGTGTCATCGGCATCATCGTCCTCCTCAGTGAGTGTCACCGGGGGGGGTCCCCGTGTCATTTGGGGGGGTCTCCGTGTCATTTGGGGGGTCCCCGTGTCATTTGGGGGGTCTTTGTGTCACCTGGGGGGGTCCCTGTGTCACTTGGGGGGGGCCCTGTGTCATTTGGGGGGTCCCTGTGTCACTTGGGGGGGGTCACTCTGTCACTTGGGGGGGGCCTGTGTCACTTGGGGGTCCCTGTGTCATTTGGGGGGGGGGCCTGTGTCACTTAGGGGGGGTCCCTGTGTCATTTGAGGGGCTCACTGTGTCATTTGGGGGGGTCCCTGTGTCACTTCGGGGGGGTCTCTGTGTCACTTGGGGGGGTCCCTGTGTCATTTGGGGGGGGGGCTGTGTCACTTGGGGGGCCTGTGTCACTTGGGGGTCCCTGTGTCACTTGGGGGGGTCCCTGTGTCATTTGGGGGGGGGGCTGTGTCACTTGGGGGGCCTGTGTCACTTGGGGGTCCCTGTGTCACTTGGGGGGGTCCCTGTGTCATTTGGGGGGGGGGCCTGTGTCACTTGGGGGTCCCTGTGTCTTTTGGAGGGGTCACTCTGTCACTTGGGGGGGTCCCTGTGTCATTTGGGGGGGGGCCTGTGTCACTTGGGGGTCCCTGTGTCTTTTGGAGGGGTCACTCTGTCACTTGGGGGGGTCCCTGTGTCACTTGGGGGGGTCCCTGTGTCATTTGGGGGTTCCTGTGTCACTTGGGGGGGGTCCCCAGGGATGTCCCCTGAGGGGGGGGTGATGTGTGTCGTCGCCCCCCCCCCAGCACCCGTCACCTCTTGTGTCCCCTCCCAGGTGGGAAGTGCAAGTGTCGGAGAAAAGCCAGGTGGGACGTGGGGGGACATTGGGGGGACATAGGGGGGACATTGGGGACACGGGGGGGACATGGAGAATGTGGGGACATGGGGACACAAGGGGACATGGGGGGACATTGGGGGGGACATGGGGGGACATATGGACATGGAGACACGTGGAGGATATTGGGGACATGGGGGGACGTTGGGGACACGGAGAATGTGGGGACATGGGGGGACACGGAGGGACATGGGGGGATGTGGAGGGACATTGGGGGGACGTGGAGAACGTGGGGACATGGGGACATGGAGGAGTTGGGGACATGGGGGACATGGGGAATATGGAGGACATGGGTGAGATGGAGAACATGGGGACATGGGGGGACATTGGGGGACATGGAGGGACATTGGGGTCATGGAGGGACATTGGGGTCATGGAGGATTTGGGGACATTGGGGACATGGAGGACTTGGGGAC
The DNA here is from genome assembly GCF_964188355.1 of Buteo buteo. Lineage (NCBI taxonomy): Eukaryota > Metazoa > Chordata > Aves > Accipitriformes > Accipitridae > Buteo > Buteo buteo. The sequence continues at coordinate 3,789 of NW_027439582.1, forward strand.
ATGGGGGGACATATGGATGCGGGGGGACATAGAGACACGGGGGGACATTGGGGGACATGGAGGGACATTGGGGGGACGTATGGACATGGGGACACATGGAGGACATTGGGGACATGGGGGGACGTTGGGGACATGGAGGACTTGGGGACATTGGGGACATGGAGAACATGGAGGACATGGGTGACATGGAGACATGGGGACATGGGGGGACATATGGACATGGGGGGGGGACACTGGGGACATGGGAGTGTCCCAACCCCCTTTGACCCCTCCCGCAGCCACCGCCGTCCCCCTCCGGAGATGTCCCACCTCGTTGGGCCCGGTAAGGTCCCCAACCTGCCACCCTCGGGCCACCCATGGGTCTGGGTGGGGGGGCACCCACGGGGTCCGGACACCCCCTGACCCCCCCCAAAATCTCTTCATAGGAGCCACCAGCACGTGTTGAGGTGTCCCCACGTGTCCCCAACCCCAGAAGGGGGACCCCGGCGTCCCGGTGACACGCGGAGGAGGGGGTGAGGGAGAAGCGGGTTTATTTGGGGGTGAACCCCCCCAAAAAAAATCCAAGAAAAGGGGAAATTAATAAAAAAAATTATTAAAAAAGGTAAAATTGGTTATTGGGGAGGGAGGGTGCCCTGTGGTGGCATCAGGGGGGACAAGGAGGGGATGAGGGGCCGATGGTGGCCTTGGGGACGTCGGGTAGATGGTGGCACCAGGAGGGGACAAGGTGACGTGGGGGCAATGGTGGCATCGGGTTGATGGTGGCACCAGGAGGTGACAAGGTGATGTGGGGGCGATGGTGGCATCAGGTTGATGGTGGCCTTGGGGACGTCGGGTAGATGGTGGCACCAGGAGGTGACAAGGTGACGTGGGGGCGCTGGTGACCTCGGGTTGTGGGTGGCCTTGGGTAGATGGTGGCACCAGGAGGGGACAAGGTGATGTGGGGGCGATGGTGGCATCGGGTTGATGGTGGCCTTGGGGACGTCGAGTAGATGGTGGCACCAGGAGGTGACAAGGTGACGTGAGGGTGATGGTGGCATCAGGTTGATGGTGGGCTTGGGTAGATGGTGGCACCAGGAGGGGACAAGGTGATGTGAGGGCAATGTTGACATCGGGTAGATGGTGGCCTTGGGGACGTTGGGTAGATGGTGGCACCAGGAGGTGACGAGGTGACAAAGTGACATGGGGGCAATGGTGACATCGGGTTGATGGTGGCACCAGGAGGTGACAAGATGATGTGAGGGCAGTGGTGACATCAGGTTGATGGTGGCCTTGGGGACATCAGATAGACGGTGGCACCAGGAGGTGACAAGGTGACATGAGGGCAATGGTGGCATCGGGCCGATGGTGGCCTTGGGGATGTCGGGTAGATGGTGGCACCAGGAGGTGACAAGGTGATGTGGGGGCGCTGGTGACCTCGGGTTGTGGGTGGCCTTGGGTAGATGGTGGCACCAGGAGGTGACAAGGTGACGTGAGGGTGATGGTGGCATCAGGTTGATGGTGGCCTTGGGGACATCGGGTAGATGGTGGCACCAGGAGGTGACAAGATGACGTGAGGGCGATGGTGGCATCAGGTTGATGGTGGGCTTGGGTAGATGGTGGCACCAGGAGGGGACAAGGTGATGTGAGGGCAATGTTGACATCGGGTAGATGGTGGCCTTGGGGACGTTGGGTAGATGGTGGCACCAGGAGGTGACGAGGTGACAAAGTGACATGGGGGCAATGGTGACATCGGGTTGATGGTGGCACCAGGAGGTGACAAGATGACGTGAAGGCAGTGGTGACATCAGGTTGATGGTGGCCTTGGGGACATTGGGTAGATGGTGGCACCAGGAGGGGACAAGGTGACGTGGGGGCGATGGTGGCATCAGGAGGTGACAAGGTGACGTGGGAGCAATGCTGACATCGGGCTGATGGTGGCCTTGGGGACATTGGGTAGATGGTGGCACCGGGAAGGGACAGGGTGACATGGGGGCGATGGTGGCATCGGGTTGATGGTGGCCTTGGGGACATCGGGTTGATGGTGGGGTTGATGGTGGCACCAGGAGGGGACAAGTTGATGTGGAGGTGATGGTGGCATCAGGTTGATGGTGGTCTTGGGTAGATGGTGGCACCAGGAGGTGACAAGGTGATGTGGGGCCAATGGTGACACTGGGGACAGGGCTGGCGTGGGGCTAACGGTGACACTGGGGACAACGTTGGGTGGATGGGGACACTGGGAAGGGCCAGGAGTGACGTAAGTGGTTGGGGACAATCTGGTGACACCAGCAGGGGACGAGGTGCCGTGGCAGCTGCCATCGCCACCTCCACATGGACACGGTGGCCAGCGTCCCCAAGCCCACGGTGGCCAACAACCCGTGTCCCTCAGGCACGGAGCTCCACGGCGATGTCACGGTGGATGTCCCCGCACCCTTCGGGCACCCGGATCCACGCTGACGCGACGTCCCCGTGTCCTTCAAGCACCCAGTGACACGGTGGCTGACGTCCCCACGCCCCTCCGGCCGCAAAGGTCCCCGGTGACGTGACGCTCGACGTCCCCGCGTCCCCTCGAGGACCCGGTTCCACCCACGAGGTGCCGCTCGGGCGTCAACTCAAGACCCCAAGTCAACGGTGACGTGCCGGTAGATCTGGGTGGCCCCTTTGAAACTGGAGGCCACCAAAAAGTGACGGTGACCGAGGGACAGAGGGGCGAAGGCGCGGGGCGTGGCGGCCAAAAGCTCCTGGGCGGGTTCCAGGTGGCCGCCGGCGCCCAGGCGGTAGACGCGGCTGGGGGCGTAGTCGTTGCCCAAGATCACGTAGCGTTGTCCGGCCAGCGCCAACGGTTGGAAGACCATCGAACCCCGTGCCGGCACCTGCTGCACCTCCCGGAACATGGAACCTTCCCAACGCATCACCTGGACGCAAGGAACGGTGGGAAGGGTTGGTGAGGGTGGTGGGGAGGACAGGAAGCTGAAGGTTGGGTGGTGGTCATCGTAGGGAAGGGTTGGGTTGGGTGGTGGGCATCTTCAAAAGGGTTGGTTGGGTTGTAGTCATCATGGGAAGGGTTGGGTTGGGTGGTGGGCATCTTGGAAAGGGTCGGTTGGGTTGCGATCATGGTTGGAAGGGTTGGGTTGGGTGGTGGGCGTCTTGGAAAGGGTTGGTTGAGCTGTGATTATCATGGGAAGGGTTGGGTTGGGTGGTGGACGTCTTGGAAAGGTTTGGTTGGGCTGTGATTATCATGGGAAGGGTTGGGTTGGGTGGTGGACGTCTTCAAAAGGGTTGGGTTGGGTTGCAATCATGATGGGAAGGGTTGGGTTGGGTGGTGGACGTCTTGGAAAGGGTTGTTGGGGTTGTAGACATCATGGGAAGGGTTGAGTTGGGTGGTGGGCATCTTGAAAAGATTTGGTTGGGTTGCGATCATGATGGGAAGGGTTGGGTTGGGTGGTGGGCGTCTTGGAAAGGGTTGTTGGGGTTGTAGACATCATGGGAAGGGTTGGGTTGGGTGGTGGGCGTCTTGAAAAGAGTTGGTTGGGTTCGATCATGGTGGGAAGGGTTGAGTTGGGTTGTGTGGTGGGCATCTTCAAAAGGGTTGGTTAGGCTGTGATTATTATGGGAAGGGTTGGGTTGGGTGGTGGGCATCTTGGAAAGGGTTGGTTGGGTTGTAGACATCATGGGAAGGGTTGGGTTGGGTGGTGGGCATCTTGGAAAGGGTTGGTTGGGCTGCAATCATGGTGGGAAGGGTTGGGTTGGGTGGTGGGCGTCTTGGAAATGGATGGTTGGGCTGGATCATGATGGGAAGGGTTGGGTTGGGTGGTGGTGAACCCCACGGACCCATGACCCTGGTGGCCCCCCATAACCACGTGATGATGATAGACCCCAACGATCATGTGATGACCACGGACCCACGATGCTGGTGGCCCCCCATAACCACATGATGGTGATAGACCCCCAACGAACACGCGACAACCCCCACGGACCCACGACCCTGGTGGGCCCCGGTGCCCACGTAACGCCGCCAGACCCGCCCCGCCCGGCCCCGCCCCCTCACCTTGGCGTCGCCCAAGAAACGGGTCAAGCAGAGGAAGACGTGACCCCACAGCCGGAAGTGCTTGGCGGCGTAGACGTCGGGGACGTGGGGGATATCGGTGTGGGGGGCGAAGACCCCTCCGCTCCACCGGTAGACCAAGGGTCTCCGCGTGCCGCTGCAGACCACCAAAGCCGGTCGACCGCCCAACTCCAAAAATTCCAGGTGGGTGTCCCGGTGCCAGGGTCGGAGAGCTTGGTGGGGGTAAAAACCCCGCCCCCCCCACCGGAAGAGGGTGCTGGTGCCACCTTTGGAGCTATCGGCCACCCCGAGGTACCAGTGACCTCCCAGGCGGGCGCTGGCCACCGCGTGGGGCCGTCGCAAGCGTCCGTTGCCCAACGCCTGCAAGCGGACGAAACGAGCGCCGGGACCGCCGGCTCGGCGCCAGACGGCCGAACCGCCGCCCAGTTGGGCCACCACCACCACCAAGGCCCCTCCCAGTTGCAGGGGGTGGCAGGCCACCGGCGACGAGCCTGGGGGGGGACAAGGATGGGGGGGGGGGGGGGCGCGCGTTAGGGAAAGGGCGTTTTGGGGGGTTTGTCGGCATTTGGGGAGGTTCTTCGGAACTTTTCGGGGGGCTTCCGGGGCATTTTTGGAGGTTCTCAGGGCATTTTGGGGGTCTTCCAGGGCATTTTTGGAGGTTCCTCAGACCATCTTTGGGGTCTTCCAGGGCATTTTTGGAGGTTCTCAGGGCATTTTGGGGGTCTTCCAGGGCATTTTTGGAGGTCCCTCAGATTATTTTTGAGGTTCCTCAGACCATTTTTGGGGTCTTCCAGGGCATTTTTGGAGGTTCTCAGACCATTTTGGGGGTCTTCCAGGGCATTTTTGGAGGTTCCTCAGACCATCTTTGGGGTCTTCCAGGGCATTTTTGGAGGTTCTCAGACCATTTTGGGGGTCTTCCAGGGCATTTTTAAGGTTCTCAGACTATTTTTGAGGTTCCTCAGACCATTTTGGGGTCTTCCAGGGCATTTTTGGAGGTTCTCAGGGCATTTTGGGGGTCTTCCAGGGCATTTTTGGAGGTCCCTCAGATTATTTTTGAGGTTCCTCAGACCATTTTTGGGGTCTTCCAGGGCATTTTTGGAGGTTCTCAGGGCATTTTGGGGGTCTTCCAGGGCATTTTTGGAGGTTCTCAGACCATTTTGGGGGTCTTCCAGGGCATTTTTAAGGTTCTCAGACTATTTTTGAGGTTCCTCAGACCATTTTGGGGTCTTCCAGGGCATTTTTGGAGGTTCTCAGGGCATTTTGGGGGTCTTCCAGGGCATTTTTGGAGGTCCCTCAGATTATTTTTGAGGTTCCTCAGACCATTTTGGGGTCCTCCAGGCCATTTTGGGGTGACAGCATGGGTTTTGAGTCCCCAAGGGCATTTTTGAGGACCTCCAGGTCATTTTTGAGGTTCCTCAGACCATTTTGGGGGTCCTCCAGGCCATTTTTGGGTTGATAACATGGGTTTTGAGTCCCCAAGGGCATTTTTTAGGACCTCCGGGTCATTTTTTGAGGTTCCTTAGAACATTTTTGAGCTTCCTCAGACCATTTTTTGGGTCCCCCAGGCCGGTTTTGGAGTGGTTTGGGCTCCACCAGGACATTTTTTTGGTGTTCATGCTATTTTTGAGGTTCCTCAGCCCATTTTCCAAGTCTTTCAGCTCATTTCTGGACCCCTCCCTGACCGTTTTTGGACTCCCTCCCAAATTTTTATTTTTTTTTTCCTGTTTTTCTCCATACCGGGCTGGATTTTGGGATACTGGGACTCACCGTTGATGATGGTGGGGGCCCGGAATCGTCCGGCCAACTGGTCCCATTCCAAAAGGGCGCAGGCACCGGCGAAGGGTTGGGCCAGGGCCACCCCCGGGTGCCCCCCCAGGGCGAAGGGTTCGGCCGCCAGCGAGGAGAAGGGCAACGACTGGAAGGGGCGCAGCTCTGGGGGGGGACACCCACACCCACCCACCCCCCCGGACACCCATCAGCTCCCAAATATCTGGGTGTTGTCCCCCCCCCGACACCCCACCCACACATGCACACAGTGGAGGGGACCCAAATATTTGGGACTGGGGGGGCACCCAGATATTTGGGACTGGGGGGGGGGGGGCAGATATTCAGGAGGGGGGGGCACCCAGGTGTCCAGGACTGGGGGTCACCCAGATATTTGGGATGGGGGGGGGACCCAAGTGTTTGGGACTGGGGGGGCACCCAGATATTTGGGATTTGGGTGGCACCCAGGTGTCTGGGACTGGGGGGGCACCCAGATATTTGGGATGGGGGGGGGGGACACCACCGTACCGGAGACGAGGCAGTGGAAGTCGCGGGGTTGAAGCTGGGCCAGGGGGGTCCCCTGGCGGTGGGGGGGTCCCCGGCAGCGCCCCAATTCTCCGGGGGGGGTGACGCTCCCCAACCAGCTGATCAGCCAGCGCAGGTGACAGTCGCACTGGAAGGGGTTCCCCCGCAGGTCCCTGTCCCCCCCCCCCCAATCCCAGCACCCTCAGGTGGGTGCTGGGGTCCCCCCCCCAGCACCCTCATGTCCCCCCACCCCTGGGTTGTGTCCCCACCCCGCCGTGGCTCGCTCCAGTTGCTCCCAGTACAGTCTAGGGGCTCCCAGTAAAGGCTTGTGGCCGCTGCGGTGTCACCCACGTCCCCCCGTGTGCCCTCAATGTCCCCCCATGTCCCCAATGTCCCCCCATGTCCCAAATGTCCCCAAGTCCTCCATGACCCCAATGTCTCCCGTGTCCCCAATGTCCCCCCATGTCCTCCATGACCCCAACGTCCCCCCACGTTCTCCATGTCCCCCCGTGTCCCCAACGTCCCCAAGTCCCCCATATGTCCCCATGTCCCCCCATGTCCATATGTCCCCCCATGCCCCTCAATGTCCCCCCATGTCCCCTGTGTCCCCATGTCCCCATGTTCTCCATGTCCCCCATGTCCCCAAGTCTTCCATGACCCCAACGTCCCCCCATGTCCATATGTCCCTCCATGTCCCCCATGCCCCCCAATGTCCCTCCATGTCCCCGATGTCCCCCAACGTCCCCAATGCCCCCTGGTCCCCATGTCCCTGATGTCCCTCAACATCCCCAATGTCCCCAATGTCCCCCCAATGTCCCCCCATGTCCCCAAGTCTTCCATGTCCCCAATGTCCCCCCCTGTCCCCAAGTCCTCCATGTCCCTATGTCCCCCCAATGTCCCTCCATGTCCCCGATGTCCCCCAACGTCCCCAATGCCCCCTGGTCCCCATGTCCCTGATGTCCCTCAACATCCCCAATGTCCCCAATGTCCCCCCAATGTCCCCCCATGTCCCCAAGTCTTCCATGTCCCCAATGTCCCCCCCTGTCCCCAAGTCCTCCATGTCCCTATGTCCCCCCAATGTCCCTCCATGTCTCCACGTCCCCCCATGTCCCCAAGTCTTCCATGTCCCCCCACGTCCATATGTCCCCCCCGTCCCCAAGTCCTCCATGTCGCCCCATGTCCCTCAATGTCCCTCCATGTCCCCCATGTCCCCCATGTCCCCCCATGTCCCACCGTGCCCTCCATGTCCCCCCATGTCCCCCTGTGTCCCTCCATGTCCCCAAGTCCTCCATGTCCCCAATGTCCCCCCATGTCCCCGTGTCCCCATGTCCCCACGTTCTCCATGTCCCCCAGTGTCCCCAATGTCCCCAAGTCCTCCATGTCCCTCCATGTACCCAAGTCCCCCCAAGTCCTCCATGTCCCTCCATGTCCCCCCATGTCCCCAAGTCCCCCATGTCACACCATGTCCCCCCATGTCCATATGTCCCCCATGTCCCCAATGTCCCCAAGTCCTCCATGTCCCCAATGTCCCTCCATGTCCCCCCAATGTCCCCATGTCCCCGATGTCCCCCAACATCCCCCGTGTCCCCCAATGTCCCCCATGTCCCCATGTCCTCCATGTCCCCAATGTCCCCCCATGTCCATATGTCCCTCCACGTCCCCACGTCCCATCTCCCCCCATCTCCCCCCATGTCCCCAAGTCCCCTCATCCCCTATGTCCCCCCCATCCCTCCGTGTCCCTCGTCCCCCCCCGCCATGTCCCTGTGTCACCCACAGCTGGGTCAACGTCTCCAACCCCTGGAAGAGGCCCCGGGGCAGCGTCTCCAGCCGGTTGTTGGCCAAACTCCTGCGGGGACACGGGGACATCAGGACACGGGGACACGGGGACAGGGGGACGTGGGGACACGGGGGGGTCCCGTGGGGGGCCCCCAGCCTGTCCCCAGTGTCCCCAAGGTGGCCCAGCGTCTCCCCAGCTGTCCCCAGTATGACGAAGGTGTCCCAAAGGTGTCCCAAAGGTGTCCCATCGAGTCCCCAGGGTGGCCCTAATGTCCCCAAGGTGTCCCTAGGGATGTCCCCGAGGGGTTCCCAGTGTGTCCCCAGTGTCCCCAAGGGCAATCCCAGTGTCCGCAGTGTGTCCCCAGGGGCATCCCCAGTGTCCCAAGGTGTCCCTAGGGATGTCCCAGTGTGTCCCAGTGTGTCCCCAGTGTGTCCCAGTGTGTCCCCAGTGTCCCCAAAGGCATCCCCAGTGTCCCCGGTGTCCCTAGAGATGTCCCAGTGTGTCCCCGTGTGTCCCAGTGTGTCCCCAGTGTCCCCAAAGGCATCCCCAGTGTCCCAAGGTGTCCCTAGAGATGTCCCAGTGTGTCCCAGTGTGTCCCAGTGTGTCCCCAGTGTCCCCAGGGGCATCCCCAGTGTCCCAAGGTGTCCCTAGGGATGTCCCAGTGTGTCCCAGTGTGTCCCCAGTGTCCCCAAGGGCCTTCCCAGTATGTCCCAGTGTGTCCCAGTGTGTCCCCAGTGTGTCCCCAGTGTGTCCCAGTGTGTCCCCAGTGTGCCAAGGTGTCCCTGGGGTGGTCCCGGGGCGTCCCCAGTGTCCCCCAGGGTGTCCCTGGGCTGTTCCCAGTGTCCCCAGTGTGTCCCAGTGTGTTCCCAGTGTCCCCAAGGGCGTCCCCAAGGGCATCCCCAGTTTCCCCAGTGTGTCCCCAGTGGTCCCAGAGGCATCCCCAGTGTCCCCAGTGTGTCCCAGTGTGTCCCCAGTGTCCCCAAGGGCCTTCCCAGTTTGTCCCAGTGTGTCCCAGTGTCACTCACAGGTAGAGCAGCCCCCGCAGCCCCCGCAGCGCCGTGGGGGCGATCGTCCCCACCTCGTTGTCCTCAATGAACCTGGGGACACCAGCACCGCTGCCACCACCAGTATATCCCAGTATGGCCCAGTCCCTCCCCACTTACCCTCCCAGTACCTCCCATGCCCTCCCCAGTCTCCCCCAGTGTCTCCCAGTATACTCCAGTGCCCACTGGTGTCCCCCCCAGTAAATCCCAGTGGCCCCCAGTGCCTCCCAGTACACCCCAGTGTCCTTCCCAGTGCCCCCAGTAAATCCCAGTGGCTCTCAGTGTCTCCCAGTATACTCCAGTGCCCACTGGTGTCCCTCCCAGTACACCCCAGTGTCCCTTCCAGTGCCCCCCAGTCCCAGTGCCCCCCTCATCCCCCGCCCAGTTTTTCCCAGTACAGCCCAGTGTCCCCTCAATCGCTCCCTAGTGCCTCCCAGCCCCCCCACCAGTGCCTTCCAGTACATCCCAGTGCCTCCCAGTACAGCCCAGCGTCCCCCGCAGTCCCTCCCTAGTGCCTCCCAGTCCCTCCCAGTAAAGCCCAGTGCCCTCCCAGTCCCTCCCCTGTGCCTCCCAGCCCCCTCCCAATACAGCCCAGTGCCTCCCAGTCCCCTCCCAATAAAACCCAGTGGCCCCCCCTTGCCTCTCAGTCCCTTCCCAGTGCCTCCCAGTACAGCCCAGTGCTCCCACAGTCCCTCCCAGTGCCCTCCCAGTGTCTCCCAGTGCTCCCACAGTCCCTCCCAGTGCCTCCCAGTGCCTTTCAATCCCCTCCCAGTGTCTCCCAGTCTCCTCCCAGTGCCTCCCAGTCCCCTCCCAATACAGCCCAGTGGCCCCCCCTTGCCTCTCAGTCCCTTCCCAGTGCCTCCCAGTACGGCCCAGTGCTCCCACAGTCCCTCCCAGTCCCCTCCCAGTGCCTCCCAGTGCCTTTCAATCCCCTCCCAGTGCCTCCCAGTCCCCTCCCAGTGTCTCCCAGTGCCTCCCAGTCCTCTCCTAGTCCCCTCCCAGTGCCTCCCAGTCCTCTCTTAGTCCCCTCCCAGTGCATCCCAGTCCCCTCCCAGTGCCTCCCAGTGTCTCCCAGTGCCTCCCAGTCCCCTCCCAGTGCCTCCCAGTGCCTTTCAATCCCCTCCCAGTGCCTCCCAGTCCCCTCCCAGTGCCTCCCAGTGCCTCTCAGTCCCCTCCCAGTGCCTCCCAGTATCTCCCAGTCCCCTCCCAGTGCCTCCCAGTGCCTCCCAGTCCCCTCCCAATACAGCCCAGTGGCCCCCCCTTGCCTCTCAGTCCCTTCCCAGTGCCTCCCAGTACAGCCCAGTGCTCCCACAGTCCCTCCCAGTGCCCTCCCAGTGCCTTTCAATCCCCTCCCAGTGTCTCCCAGTCTCCTCCCAGTGCCTCCCAGTCCCCTCCCAATACAGCCCAGTGGCCCCCCCTTGCCTCTCAGTCCCTTCCCAGTGCCTCCCAGTACGGCCCAGTGCTCCCACAGTCCCTCCCAGTGTCTCCCAGTGCATCCCAGTCCCCTCCCAGTATCTCCCAGTATCTCCCAGTCCCCTCCCAGTCCCTCCCAGTCCTACTCACAAGTATTCCAGCAGCGCCAGCCCGGCAAAGGCCCCATCCCCGATGGTCCCCAGGCGCCCAGCAGTGACCAACCTGTGGGGACACCCCACTGCCACCCCTGGGGACACCCTGGAGGATCTCGGGGGACTTTGGGGACACTTGGGGGACCCCCCGGGGGCCTTGGGGACACCTTGGGGACCTTAAGGACACCCTCGGAGCCACCATCAGGGGGCTTGGGGACACCATGGGGACCTTGGGGACATGGTGGGGACATGGTGGGGACACCATGGGGACCTTGGGGACGTGGTGGGGATGGCAGGGGGACCTTGGGGACACCATGGGGACCTTGGGGACGTGTTGGGGACACCACGGGGACCTCAGGGACGTGGTGGGAATGGCAGGGGGACCTTGGGGACGTGTTGGGGATGGCAGTGGGGACCTTGGGGACACCATGGGGACACCATGGGGACCACAGGGACATGGTGGGGACATCATGGAGACCTTGGGGACACCATGGGGACGCCATGGGGACACCATGGGGACCTCGGGGACATGTTGGGGATGGCATGAGGACCTTGGGGACACCATGGGGACCTTGGGGACATGTTGGGGATGGCAGTGGGGACCTTGGGGACACCATGGGGACCTCAGGAATGTGCTGGGGATGGCATGGGGACCTTGGGGACACCATGGGGACCTTGGGGACATGGTGGGGACACCACGGGGACCTCAGGGACATGGTGAGGATGGCAGTGGGGACCTCGGGGACACCATGGGGACCTCGGGGACATGCTGGGGATGGCTTGGGGACACGTTAGGGATGGTGTGGGGACCTTGGGGACACCATGGGAACACCATGGGGACCTTGGGGATGGCATGGGGACCTTGGGGACATGGTGGGGATGGTGTGGGGACCTTGGGGACACCATGGGGACACCATGGGGACCTTGGGGACAGCATGGGGACAGCATGGGGACACATTGGGGGTGGCATGGGGACCTTGGGGACATGTTGGGGACACCATGGGGACCTTGGGGACGCATTGGAGATGGCATGGGAGCCTTGGGGACACCATGGGGACCTTGGGGACACATTGGGGATGGCATGGGGACCTTGGGGACACTATGGGGACATCATGGGGACACCATGGGGACATCATGGGAACGCCATGGGGACACCATGGGGACCTCGGGGACACGTTGGGGATGGCATGAGGACCTTGGGGACACCATGGGGACCTTGGGGACATGTTGGGGACACCATGGGGACCTTGGGGACACATTGGGGATGGCATGGGGACCTTGGGGACACTATGGGAACATCATGGGGACACCATGGGGACATCATGGGGACACCGTGGGGACACCGTGGGGACCTTGGGGACATGTTGGGGACACCATGGGGACCTTGGGGACGCATTGGAGATGGCATGGGGACCTTGGGGACACCATGGGGACACCATGGGGACCTCGGGGACATGGTGGGGATGGCAGTGGGGACCTTGGGGACACCATGGGGACACCACGGGGACATGCTGGGGACACCATGGGGACCTTGGGGACATAGTGGGGACACGTTGGGGACCATGGGGACACCAATGGGACAGGGTGGGGACCTTGGGGACAAATTGGGGACACGTTGGAGACACGTTGGGGACCTTACAGCAGCTGCAGGGCCGGGGTGTCACGGAAGCTGCCCTCGCCCAGGACATCGATGTGCCACCGCACCAGGGACCTGCAAACGGGACTGAACTGGGCCAAACTGGGCCAGACTGGGGGAAACAGGTGTCGAACTGGGCTCAACTGGGACAAAAAGAGCTCTGAACTGGGCTAAACTGGGAGAGGGCAGGACCAAATTGGGCTAAACTAGGACAAAATGTTCCCGAACTGGGACAAAATGTTCCTGAACTGGGCTAAACTGGACCAAACCAGGACCAAACTGGGCCAAATCAGCCCTGAACTGGGCCAAACTGGGGGAAATAAGAGCTAAACTGGGCCAAACTGGGCCAAACCAGTGACAGACTGGGCCAGATCAGGGCCAAGCTGGGCCAAACCAGTCCTGAGCTAGTCTAAACTGGGAGAAACGAGAGCTAAACTGGGCCAAACCAGTGCCAGACTGAGACAAACTGGACCAAACCAAGACCAAACTGGGCCAAATCAGCCCTGAACTGGGCTACACTGGGAGAAACGAGGGCTAAACTGGGCCAAACTAGTGATAGACCAGGCCAAACACGTCCTGAACTGGGAGAAACCAGGGCTAAACTGGTCCAAACCAGGGCCAGACTGGGTCAAACCCAAACTGCTCTAAACTGGGCCAATCCAGTCCCAAACTGGTCTAAACTGGGAGAAACCAGGGCTAAACTGAGCCAAACCAGGCTAAACCAGTACCAAACTGGGAGAAACCGGGCCAAACCACTCCTCAACTGGGAGAAACCAGGGCTAAACTGGGGGAAACTGGTCCAAACCAGGGCCAGACTGGGCTAAACCCAAACTGGGCAACACTGGGCCAAGCCAGTCCCAAACCGCTCTAAACTGGGAGAAACCGAGGCTAAACTGGGCCAAGCCAGTCCTGAACTGGGCTAAACTGGGAGAAACCAGGGCTGAACTGGGCCAAACCAGGATCAAACTGGTCCAAACCCATCCTGAACTGGTCTAAACTGGGAAGAAGCGGGGCAAAACTGGGCTAAACTGTGCCAATGCAGTCCTAAACTGGGAGAAACCAGGGCTAAACCAGTACCAAACTGGGAGAAACCAGCCCAAACCACTCCTAAACTGGGAGAAACCAGGGCTAAACCAGTCCTGAGCTGGGCTAAACTGGGAGAAACCAGGACTAAACCGGGCTAAACCAGTACCAAACTGGGAGAAACCAGCCCAAACCACTCCCCAACTGGGAGAAAGCAGAGCTAAACCAGTCCTGAACTGGGCTAAACTGGGAGAAAGCAGAGCTACACCAGTCCTGAACTGGGCTAAACTGTGCCAATGCAGTCCTAAACTGGGAGAAACCAGTACCAAACTGGGAGAAACCAGCCCAAACCACTCCTAAACTGGGAGAAACCAGAGCCAAACCAGTCCTGAACTGGGCTAAACTGGGAGAAACCAGAGCCAAACCAGTCCTGAACTGGGCTAAACTGGTTGAAAACAGGGCTAAACCAGTCCTGAACTGGGCTAAACTGGGAGAAACCAGGGCTGAACTGGGCTAAACCAGTACCAAACTGGGAGAAACCAGCCCAAACCACTCCTAAACTGGGAGAAACCAGAGCCAAACCAGTCCTGAACTGGGCTAAACTGGGATAAACCAGAGCTAAACCAGGCCTGAACTGGGCTAAACTGGGAGAAACCAGAGCTAAACCAATCCTGAACTGGGCTAAACTGGGAGAAACCAGAGCTGAACTGGGCCAAACCAGGATCAAACTGGTCCAAACCCATCCTGAACTGGTCTAAACTGGGAAGAAGCGGGGCAAAACTGGGCTAAACTGTGCCAATGCAGTCCTAAACTGGGAGAAACCAGGGCTAAACCAGTACCAAACTGGGAGAAACCAGCCCAAACCACTCCTAAACTGGGAGAAACCAGGGCTAAACCAGTCCTGAACTGGGCTAAACTGGGAGAAACCAGGACTAAACCGGGCTAAACCAGTACCAAACTGGGAGAAACCAGCCCAAACCACTCCCCAACTGGGAGAAAGCAGAGCTAAACCAGTCCTGAACTGGGCTAAACTGGGAGAAAGCAGAGCTACACCAGTCCTGAACTGGGCTAAACTGTGCCAATGCAGTCCTAAACTGGGAGAAACCAGTACCAAACTGGGAGAAACCAGCCCAAACCACTCCTAAACTGGTTGAAACCAGAGCCAAACCAGTCCTGAACTGGGCTAAACTGGTTGAAACCAGAGCCAAACCAGTCCTGAACTGGGCTAAACTGGGAGAAACCAGGGCTGAACTGGGCCAAACCAGGATCAAACTGGTCCAAACCCATCCTGAACTGGTCTAAACTGGGAAGAAGTGGGGCAAAACTGGGCTAAACTGTGCCAATGCAGTCCTAAACTGGGAGAAACCAGGGCTGAACTGGGCCAAACCAGGATCAAACTGGTCCAAACCCATCCTGAACTGGTCTAAACTGGGAAGAAGTGGGGCAAAACTGGGCTAAACTGTGCCAATGCAGTCCTAAACTGGGAGAAACTAGGGCTAAACCAGTACCAAACTGGGAGAAACCAGCCCAAACCACTCCTAAACTGGGAGAAACCAGGGCTAAACCAGTCCTGAGCTGGGCTAAACTGGGAGAAACCAGGGCTGAACTGGGCTAAACCAGTACCAAACGGGGAGAAACCAGAGCCAAACCAGTCCTGAACTGGGCTAAACTGGGAGAAAGCAGAGCTAAACCAGTCCTGAACTGGGCTAAACTGGGATAAACCAGAGCTAAACCAGTCCTGAACTGGGCTAAACTGGGAGAAACCAGGGCTAAACGAGGCCTGAACTGGGCTAAACTGGGATAAACCAGGGCTAAACCAATCCTGTACTGGGATAAACTGGGAGAAACCAGGGCTAAACCAATCCTGAACTGGGCTAAACTGGGAGAAACCAGAGCTAAACCAATCCTGAACTGGGATAAACTGGGAGAAACCAGAGCTAAACCAATCCTGAACTGGGCTAAACTGGGAGAAACCAGGGCTAAACCAATCCTGAACTGGGCTAAACTGGGATAAACCAGAGCTAAACCAGTCCTGAACTGGGCTAAACTGGGAGAAACCAGGGCTAAACGAGGCCTGAACTGGGCTAAACTGGGATAAACCAGGGCTAAACCAATCCTGTACTGGGCTAAACTGGGAGAAACCAGGGCTAAACCAATCCTGAACTGGGATAAACTGGGATAAACCAGGGCTAAACCAATCCTGAACTGGGCTAAACTGGGCAAAACCAGCCCCATACCCCCCCCACCCCCTCCCCAGCCCCCCCCCCCCACTGGTCCCAGTTCCCCCCCCCGCACTGGTCCCAGTCCTTTCCCGCGCAGAAGGAGGGGGAGGGCGGGGCTTCCCGGGATGACGTCAGGGGTGCCCACGGCGGGGGCGGGGCTTCGGGGGGGGAATCCCGGGGGGGGTCCTGGGGGGGGGGGTCCCATGGGTGGGGGGTCCTATGGGTGTGTGTGTGGGGGGTCCCATAGGGGGGTCCCCTGGGTGGGGGGGTCCTGTGGGGGGTTCCCATGGGTGGGGGGGGTCTCATGGGTGGGTGGGGGGTCCCATGGGGGGGTCCCAAGGGTGGGGGGGTCCCATGGGGGCTCCTATGGATGGGGGGAGTCCCATGGGTGGGGGGGTCCATGTGTGGGTGGGGTGGTCCCATGGGGGGGTCCTATGGGTGGGGGGGTCCCATTGGGGGGTCCCATGGGTGGGTGGGGGGTCCCATTGGGGAGGTCCTATGGGGGGGGGTCCCATGGGTGGGTAGGGTGTCCCATAGGGGGGGTCCCATGGGTGGGGGGTCTCATTGGGGGGTGCCATGGGGGGGGTCCCATGGGGGGGTCCCAAGGGTGGGGAGGTCCCATGGGGGGGGAAGTCCCATGGGTGGGGGGGTCCATGGGTGGGTGGGGGGTCCCATGGGGGGGTCCCAAGAGTGGGGGGCTCCCATGGGGGGGGTCCCATGGTTGGGGGGTCCCATGGGGGGGTCCCAAGGGTGGGGGGGGTTGATGGGTGGGGTGGGGGGGGTCACTCACAGCGTAGCCAGGCGGGGGGACAGCCCCCGGGGCAGCCCAGCCCCCCCCCGGCAAAGAGCCCCCTCTCGGTCACAGTCGCACCCCCCCGGACAGTTTTTGCCCCCCCGGATACCCCCCCCTAAAAAAAAACTACCCCCCCCTCCCGGAATAACCCCCCCAGTTCCTCCCAGTCCGACCAGTAAGAGAAACAACAGGAGCGGGGGGGCCCCGCAGCCCCCCCCCACCTCCATGGCCACCCCCTCCCCTTCCTAAATGCCCCCTCCCTGAAATCTGCCCCCCCTCAAATCTGCCCCCTCCCAAATCTGCCCCCCCTCGAAAATCTGCCCCCCCAAATCTACCCCCCCAAAACCGACCCCCCCAAAAAACCCTACAACTGCCCCCCCAAATTTGCCCCTCCAAATTTGCCCCCCCAAACTGCCCCCCGTCTACCCCCCCAAATCTACCCCCCTCCCAAATCTACCCCCCTAAATACCCCCTAAAACTGACCCCCCCAAAAACCCTCCAATTACCCCCCAAATTTACCCCCACAAACCGCCCCCCCAAATTTACCCCCCCAAATCCGCCCCGCCCAAACTACCCCCCCCAAAAAAACCGCCCCCCCGAAATTTCCCCCTAAAATTTCCCCCCCACAAAATTTCCCCCCCCGCCCAAAATTCCCCCCCCCAAATTTCCCCCCCCCAAATTTGCCCCTCCCCCAAATTTACCCCAAAAACTACCCCCCCAATCCGCCCCCCCCAAATACCCCCTTTAAACCGACACACCCCCCCTTCCAAACTGCCCCCCCCACCCCCAAAATTCAGCCCCCCCCCCCCAAAAAAAAAAAAAAAAATTTTTTTTCCCAATCTCGGCTGCGGCGCTGCCGATCGTAGCGGAGGGGGTGGGCGTGGCCGGGTGGGCGTGGCCTAAGGGCGTAGCCACGCCCCTTTTAGCCCCTCTTGGCTCCGCCCCCCCCCCGGGACAAAGGCGCCGCTGTGGGTCCCTGGCGCGAGGCCAAGGGAGGGGACAGAGGGGACCTTGTGCTGGGGAGGCGCTGGGGGGGGGGGACTGGGAGGCACTGGGGGGGTAGTGGGAGGAAGTGGGGGGGGGGGGAGGGGGGGTCCTAGGGGGGACTGGGAGGCGCTGGGGGGTATGGGAGGGGCGCTGGGGGGGTTACTGGGGGGGTACTGGGAGTTACTGGGGGGGACTGGGAGGAAATGGGGGGCTCTGGGGGGGTTACTGGGGGGGTACTGGGAGTTACTGGGGGGGACTGGGAGGAAATGGGGGGCTCTGGGGGGGTTACTGGGGGGTACTGGGGGTTACTGGGAGGTGCTGGGAGGAAATAGGGGGTTCTGGGGGGGTTACTGGGGGGTACTGGGGGGGACTGGGAGGAAATGGGGGGTTCTGGGGGGGTTACTGGGGGGGTACTGGGGGGGACTGGGAGGAAATGGGGGACTCTGGGGGGGTTACTGGGGGGGTACTGGGGGGGACTGGGGGTACTGGGAGGAAATGGGGGGTTCTGGGGGGGTTACTGGGGGGGTACTGGGGGGTACTGGGAGGAAATGGGGGGTTCTGGGGGGGTTACTGGGGGGGTACTGGGGGGGACTGGGAGGAAATGGGGGGCTCTGGGGGGGTTACTGGGGGGTACTGGGGGGACTGGGAGGAAATGGGGGGCTCTGGGGGGTTACTGGGGGGGTACTGGGGGTTACTGGGGGGGACTGGGAGGAAATGGGGGGCTCTGGGGGGTTACTGGGGGGGTACTGGGGGGGACTGGGAGGAAATGGGGGGCTCTGGGGGGGTTACTGGGGGGGTACTGGGGGTTACTGGGGGGGACTGGGAGGAAATGGGGGGCTCTGGGGGGGTTACTGGGGGGGTACTGGGGGGGACTGGGGGGTACTGGGAGGAAATGGGGGGTTCTGGGGGGGTTACTGGGGGGGTACTGGGGGGACTGGGAGGAAATGGGGGGCTCTGGGGGGGTTACTGGGGGGGTACTGGGGGGGACTGGGAGGAAATGGGGGGTTCTGGGGGGGTTACTGGGGGGGTACTGGGGGGGACTGGGAGGTGCTGGGAGGAAATAGGGGGTTCTGGGGGGGTTACTGGGGGGGTACTGGGAGTTACTGGGGGGGGTACTGGGGGTTACTGGGAGGTGCTGGGAGGAAATAGGGGGTTCTGGGGGGGTTACTGGGGGGGTACTGGGGGTTACTGGGGGGGACTGGGAGGAAATAGGGGGTTCTGGGGGGGTTTCTGGGGGGTACTGGGAGTTGCTGGGGGGGACTGGGAGTTACTGGGGGGGTATGTGGGATGGGCTGGGGAAGCACTGGGGGGTTACTGGGAGGCACTGGGAGGTACTGGGGAGGTAGTGGGAGGAAGTGGGGGGCTCTGGGGGGGTTACTGGGAGTTGCTGGGGGGTATGGGAGGGGTGCTGGGGGGGTGCTGGGGGTTACTGGGAGGTACTGGGGAGGTAGTGGGAGGCAGTGGGGGAGTACCTAGGGGGACTGGGAGTTACTGGGGGGGGACTGGGAGTTCCTGGGGGGACTGGGAGGGGCGCTGGGGGGTTACTGGGAGGCACTGGGGAGGCAGTGGGAGGAAATGGGGGGCTCTAGGGGGGTTACTGGGAGTTCCTGGGGGGGCACTGGGAATTGCTGGGGGGTATGGGAGAGACGCTGGGGGGGCACTGGGGAGTTACTGGGAGGCACTGGGGAGGTAGTGGGAGGAAGTGGGGGACTCCGGGGGGGGTCCTGGGGGGTACTGGGAGGTGCTGGGAGGAAATGGGGGGCTCTGGGGGGCTTACTGGGGGGGGACTGGGAGTTGCTGGGGGGGACTGGGAGTTACTGGGGGGGTATGTGGGATGGGCTGGGGAAGCGCTGGGGGGTTACTGGGAGGTACTGGTGAGGTAGTGGGGGGGTTCTGGGGGGTTACTGGGAGGCACTGGGAGGTACTGGGGAGGTAGTGGGAGGAAGTGGGGCACTTGGGGGGGTTACTGGGGGGGTACTGGGAGTTGCTGGGGGGGTATGGGAGAAGCACTAAGGGGGGCGCTGGGGAGTTACTGGGAGGTACTGGGGAGGAAGTGGGGGGGTTCTGGGGGGTTACTGGGAGGCACTGGGAGGTACTGGGGAGGTACTGGGAGGAAGTGGGGGGCTCTTGGGGGGTCACTGGGAGTTGCTGGGGGGGTACTGGGAGTTGCTGGGAGGTACTGGTGAGCTACTGGGAGGCGGTGGGGGACTCTGGGGGGCACTGGGAGGTACTGGGAGTTGCTGGGGGGGGTAAATGGGAGTCGCTGGGGATCACTGGGAGGCAACTGGAGGCACTGGGAGTTACTGGGAGTGGTACTGGGGAGGTTACTGGGGGGCACTGGGTGTTACTGGGGGGGCACTGGGGTGTTACTGGGAAGGCACTGGGGTTACTGGGAGTTACCAGGGGGGCACTGGGGGGTTACTGGGGGGCACTGGGGGGTTACTGGGGCAACACTGGGCTTACTGGGGGGGCACTGGAGGGGGACACTGGGAGCTCCCAGCAAGCACTGGGACTTACTGGGAAGCTGCAGGGAGGAACTGGGAGCTACTGGAGGTCACAGGGACACACGGGGGGGGGGACACGACACCAGTGTTACTGGGGCAGTACTGGAATGTCTGGGCCTTACTGGGAGGGGGGGGTGTTACTGGGGGAGGGCGTTACTGGGAGGGGTGGGGGGTGTTACTGGCTTACTGGCCTGTTACTGGCCTGTTACTGGGAGGGGACCCAGGCGCAGCCGCGTGCCGCCCGGGTGACGCCGCCGGATATTTTGGGGACGGGTAAAAATAACTGGGGGGGGGGGGGAGAAGGGGGGGGGGCACCCAGGACTTCGGCGACATCCAGTACCGGAGGGACCCAGGTACTGGGAGCGGGGTGGGGGATACTGGGAGTTACTGGGAGTTACTGGGAGGGGGGTGGTTTTTGCTTCACCCTTTCCCCGGCGCTGTCCTTGGGGGGGGCGTAGGTGGCTGGGGGGGGGACACGACGCTTTGGCCCAGTTGCTTGCTCCAGTAAGTCCCAGTTAGAGCTCCAGTGCTTACTGGTAATTCCCAGTGAGGTTCCCCAGTAATTGCAGGGACCCCCAGTGACTTTACCAGTAGGTCCCAGTTGCTCCCAGCACCCCCCAGTAACTCTGCACACCCCCCCAGTAACTCTGCACCCCCCCCAGTAACTCCCAGCAACCCCCCAGTAACTCCCAGTGCCCCCCCAGTAACCCCAGTGCCCTCCAAGTATCTCCCAGTGCCCCCCCCAGTAACCCCAGTGCCCCCCCCAGTATCCCCAGTGTGTGTGCCCCCGTAATCCCAGTGCCCCCCCCCCAATCCCTGGTGGCTCCACCACTAAACCACCAGCAGCTCCCAGTTCTCTCTGCGGCTCTCCAGTAACCCCCAGTACACCCCAGTGCTCACCAGTAACTCCCAGTACCTCCCAGTAACCCCAGTTCCCCCCCCCCCCAGACCCCATGGCAAGGGTGGGGGAGGGGCGTCCCGTGGGCAAACAGTGGGGGAGGGGCCAAGGTCACGTCTCCATGGCGACGGCCGTTGCCCTCGATTTGCCCAATTCTGCCCGATTTTTGCCCAGTTTCACCCATTTTGCCCCCATTTTCCTTCCTTTGGCCCAGTTTGGTACAATTTGGCCCACTTTGGCCCATTTTTTCCTACTTTTACCCCCATTTTGTCCAATTTCACCCATTTTGCCCCCCTTTTACCTGCTTTCACCCCGGTTTGCCCACTTTGCTCCAATTTTCCCTACTTTCGCCCAGCTTTGCCCAATTTCACCCAGTTTTGCCCTATTTTTCCCAGTTTTTGCCCAATTTTGCCTGCTTTTGTCCATTTTTACCCACTTTTACCTAATTTGGCCCACTTTGGCTCAGTTTTCCCCAATTTTGCCTGGGTTTGCCCAATTTCACCCATTTTGGCCCCATTTTTTCCTATTTTTGCCCACTTTATTCAATTTGCCCAATTTTCACCCAGTTTTCCTTCCTTTTGCCCACTTTTGCCGGTTTTCACCCAGTTTTGCCCCATTCGGCCCCATTTTTCCCTACACTGCCCAATTTTGCCGGTTTCTGCCCAGAATTGCCCAAAGCGGCCAATTTTTGCCCAATTTTTCCTGTTTTAGTCCGCTTTTGCCTTTCTTTTGCGTGATTTCGCCCAATTTTGCCTAATTTTGCTTATTTTCACTCACTTTTGCCCGATTTGGCCCGGTTTTGCCCAATTTTGCCTATTTTTGCCTGCTTTTGCCTTCCTTTTGCCTAATTTTGCCCAATTTTACCCAGTTTTGCCTGCTTTCACTCACTTTTGCCCAATTTTGCCTATTTTTGCCCCCTTTCACCTCGTTTTGCCCAATTCGACCCACTTTTACCTGGTTTTGCCCGTTTTTTACCTTTTTTTGCCCATTTTTGCATACTTTACCCCAATTTTGCCTGCTTTTGCTGTTTTTACCCTCATTTACCCAATTTGACCCACTTTGGCCCAGTTTTCCCTACTTTTGCCCAATTTTGCCTATTTTTGCCCCCTTTCACCTCGTTTTGCCCAATTCGACCCACTTTTACCCGGTTTTGCCCGTTTTTTACCTTTTTTTGCCCATTTTTGCATACTTTACCCCAATTTTGCCTGCTTTTGCTGTTTTTACCCTCATTTACCCAATTTGACCCACTTTGGCCCAGTTTTCCCTACTTTTGCCCAATTTTGCCAGTTTCTGCCCAGAATTGCCCAATTTGGCCCATTTTTACCCAATTTTTCCTGTCTTAGCCCGCTTTTGCCTTCCTTTTGCCCAATTTTGCCTACTTTCACTCACTTTGGCCCAATTTGTCCCATTTTTGCCCAATTTCTCCTGGTTTTGCCCGCTTTTGCCTCCTTTCACCCAGTTTTGCCCAATTTGACCCTCTCTTACCTGATTTTGCCCATTTTTGCCCAATTTTTGCCCAATTTTGCCTTTTTTTCCCACTTTGGCAGTTTTCCCCATTTTTGCCTGCTTTTGCCTGTTTTTACCCACTTCTACCCAATTTGACCCACTTTTACCCAGTTTTCCCTACTTTTGCCCATTTCTGCCCAGAATAGACCCATTTGGCCCATTTTTACCCAATTTTGCCTATTTTTGCCCATTTTCACCTTCTTTCACCCAGTTTTGCCCAATTTGACCCACTCTTGCCCATTTTTGCCTGGGTTTTGCCCAATTTTGCCTACTTTTGCCCATTTTTACCCAATTTTGCCCAGTTTTGCCCCCATTTTTCCTACTTTTGCCTGATTTTGCCCATTTTTGCCCATTTTTGCCCCATTTTCGGCACTTTGGGCCCCTTCGGAGGCCGGACACGAGGCAACTCACGCGTGTGATGTCACATGTGGCAGTGCATGTGCGTGTGATGTCACCGGCAGTGCACACAGGGGTGTGATGTCACACAAAGGTGGGGGGGGTGCACACGTATAATGTCACGAGGGGGGGTGTGAGGTCACGGGGGGGGAGCATCTGCGTATGAGGTCACACGAGGGGTGGTGCGCACACATGTGACATCATATGAGGCCTTTCCCATGTGTGTGACATCACATGAGGCCTTTCCCACACATGTGATGTCACATGAGGCCTTTCCCACACGTGTGACATCACACAAGGAGGGGGTACACCTGTGTGCAAGGTCACACAAGGGGGGGTTGCACACACGTGTGATGTCACACGAGGCCTTTCCCACACGTGTGACATCACATGAGGACTTTCCCATGTGTGTGAAGTCACACGAGTCCTTTCCCACATGGGTGTGACATCACACGAGGCCTTTCCCACACATGTCTGACATCAGACAAGGCCTTTCCCACATGCGTGTGATGTCACATGAGTCCTTTCCCAAGCATGTGATGTCACACAAGGCCCTTCCCACACACACGTGACATCACACAAGGAGGGGGTACACCTGTGTGCAAGGTCACACAAGGGGGGGTTGCGCACACGTGTGATGTCACACGAGGCCTTTCCCACAGGTGTGATGTCACATGAGGAGGGCGTACACCTGTGTATGAGGTCACGCGAGGCGGGGTTGTGCACATGTGTGATGTCACATGAGGCCTTTCCCACGCGTGTGACGTCACACGAGGCCTTTCCCACACATGTGTGACATCACACAAGGAGGGGGTACACCTGTGTGCAAGGTCACATGAGAGGGGGTTGCACACACGTGTGATGTCACATGAGGCCTTTCCCACGCGTGTGACGTCACACGAGGCCTTTCCCACACATGTGATGTCACATGAGGCCTTTCCCACGCGTGTGACGTCACATGAGGAGGGCGTACACCTGCATACAAGGTCACACAAGGGGGAGTTGTGCACATGTGTGACGTCACATGAGCCCTTTCCCACACACACGTGTGACATCACACAAGGAGGGTGTACACCTGCGTACAAGGTCACATGGGGGGGGTTGCACACGTGTGACATCACATGAGGCCTTTCCCACACATGTGACATCACATGAGTCCTTTCCCCACGCGTGTGACATCACCCGGGGGGGAGGTCCGCCCGTGGGTGCGACACGCACGGGGGGGGGGGGGCGTGACGTCACACCGAAGCACACGCGTGTGCGCTCTCCCCGCAGGGCCGGGACACGCGTGTGCGTGCGTGCGGGGGGCGTGTCCAGGGCAGCCGCCATCATGGCCCCCAGCACAGGTGAGGGGGGCGGGGACACGCGACGACACGCGTGGGGGGCGGGGACACGCGGGGACACGTGTGTCCTCACGTGTCGCCTCCCCTCCCCCGCAGAGCGCCCGCAGGAGGGGGACCGCTTCTACTACGGTGAGCGGGGGGGGGACGGACACGCGTGGGGGGGCGGGACACGCGTGTGGGGGGGGTGGACACGCGTGGGGGGTGGACACGCGTGGGGTGGGGTGTGGGGGAGGTGGACACACCTGTCAGGGGTGGACACGCGTGTGGGTGTATGTGTGGGGGGTGGACACGTGTGTGGAGGGGGTGGACACGCGTGTGGAGGGGGTGGACACGCGTGTGGGTGGGTGGACACAGCGTGTGGGGGGTATACACGTGTGTGGAGGGTGTGGACACGCATGTGGGTGTATGTGTGGGGGGTGTACATGCGTGTGGAGGGGCGGACACGCGTGTAGGGGGTGGACATGCATGTGGAGGGGTCGACACATGTGGAAGGGGTGGACACGCATGTGGGTGGGTGTACACACGTGTGGACAGGGTATACACGTATGTGGAGGGGTGGACACAGGCGTGGGTGTATGTGTGGGGGTGTACACGTGTGTGGAGGGGGTGGACACGCGTGTGGGTGTATGTGTGGGGGCGTACACGTGTGTGGAGGTGGTGGACACACGTGTGGGTGTATGTGGGGGGTGTACACGCGTGTGGGTGTACGTGGGGAGTTGTACACACGTGTGGGTGTGTGTGAGTGGGTTGTACACGCGTGTGGATGTACGTGGGGGAGTCGTACACGCGTGTGGGTGTATGTGGGGCTTTTACACGCATGTCGGTGTACATGTGGGGGTTGTACACGCGTGTGGGTGTACGTGGGGGGTCGTACACACGTGTGGATGTACGTGGGGGGTCGTACACGCGTGTGTATGTACGTGGGGGGTTGTACACACGTGTGGATGTACGTGGGGGGTCGTACACGCGTGTGGGTGTACGCGAGTGGGTTGTACACACGTGTGGGTGTACGGGGGGGTTGTACACGCGTGTGGGTGTACGGTGGGGGTCGTACACGCGTGTGGGTGACGCTGCCCCCCCCCCGCAGACTACGAGTCCCTGCGCGTCGGGGGGCTCATCGTGGCGGCCGCGCTCTTCCTCCTCGCGTCCTCCTCATCCTCAGTCAGTGACACCCCGACCCCACGGACCCCCCCGCAACACCCCCAAACCCCGCCCCAAAAACACCCCACAGCCCCCCCATAACACCCACAGCCCCCCAAAAACCCCCACGACACCCCCACAACACCCCAAAACCCCACAACCCCCCACAGACCCCCCACAATCCCCCCAAAACACCCCACAACCCCCCAAAACCCCCTCGATTCCCCCCACGACCCCCCCACACACACCCCACAACCCCCCATAACACCCACAACCCCCCCCGAAACCCCCCACAACACCCCACAGCCCCCCCACAGCCCCCCAAAACCCCCCCACAACCCCCCCATAACACCCACAGCCCCCCCAGCCTCCCACAACCCCCCCAAAACACCCTCAATTCCGCCCCAACACCCTACAGCCCCCCCAACCCCCCAGCCCCTCATAACACTCCACAGCCCCCCCACAACACCCTCAATTCCCCCCCAACACCCCCACGACCCCCCATAACACCCCTCAGCCCCCCCCAAACACCCCACAAACCACCCCCACAGCCCCCCCAAAAAAATTCCCCCCAGCACCCCCCACCCCCCCACAGCCCCCCAAAACACCCCACAGCCCCCCACAACCCCCTCAATTCCCCCCCCCAGCCCCCCACAACCCCCCCAGTAACACCCGCTCCTCCCAGTAACACCCCCAGTAACCCCCCCACAACCCCCCCAACACCCCCAGTAACACCCCGCTCCTCCCAGTAACACCCCACGACCCCCCCACAACCCCCCCACAACCCCCACAGCCCCCAGTAACACTCCACTCCCCCCAGTAACACCCCATAACCCCCCCACAACACCCCCAGTAACACCCCACTCCTCCCAGTAACCCCCCCACACCCCCCCCACAACCCCCCCACAGCCCCCCAGTAACACCCACCTCTCCCAGTAACACCCACACGACCCCCCCCCACCCCCCCCAGCCCCCCAGTAACACCCCACTCCTCCCAGTAACACCCCATAACCCCCCCACACCCCCCACAACACCCCCCAGTAACACCCCACTCCTCCCAGTAACACCCGCAGCCCCCCCACAGCCCCCCACAACCCCCTCAACTCCCCCCCCAGTCCCCCACAACTCCCCCAGTAACACCCCCCAGCCCCCCAGTAACACCCCATAACCCCCCCACAACACCCCAGTAACACCCCACTCCTCCCAGTAACCCCCCCACGACCCCCCCCCCCCCCAGCCCCCCAGTAACACCCCACTCCTCCCAGTAACACCCCAGTAACCCCCCCCAGGGCACCCAGGTGTGTCCCCCCTCCCCCAATTTCACCTCCCCCCCCCCCCCCCCGCTCCAGGTCGACGCTGCCGGTGCAAATTCGACCAACAGCCGAAGTAACTGGGGGGCACTGGGGGGACTGGGGGGCACTGGGGGGGAATTGGGGGGCACTGGGGGGCACTGGGGGATCCTGGGGGGCACTGGGGGGGACTGGTGTGACCTGGGAGGGGAATGGGGGGTACTGGGGGGTAACGGACTGGGGGGTAACTGGGGAAACTGGGAAGGGAATGGGGGGGCACTGGGGGAGTAACTGGGAGGGGAATGGGGTAACTGGGAAGGGACTGGGGGGTAACTGGGGTAACTGGGAAGGGAATGGGGTAACTGGGGTAACTGGGAAGGGAATGGGGTAACTGGGGTAACTGGGAGGGGCATGGAGTAACTGGGAAGGGGACTGGGGGGTAACTGGGAGGGTAAACTGGGAAGGGAATGGGGTAACTGGGAAGGGACTGGGGGGCACTGGGGGAGTAACTGGGAGGGGTATGGGGTAACTGGGAAGGGAAAGGGGTAACTGGGGTAACTGGGAAGGGAAAGGGGTAACTGGGGTAACTGGGAAGGGAATGGGGGGCAGTGGAGGGTAACTGGGAGGGGTATGGGGTAACTGGGAAGGGAATGGGGTAACTGGGGTAACTGGGAAGGGAATGGGGGGCAGTGGAGGGTAACTGGGAGGGGCATGGGACAACTGGGAAGGGAATGGGGGGTAACTGGGGTAACTGGGAGGGGAATGGAGTAACTGGGAAGGGACTGGGGGGTAACTGGGGTAACTGGGAAGGGAATGGAGGGTAACTGGGAGGGTAACTGGGAAGGGAATGGGGGGCACTGGGGGAGTAACTGGGAGGGGTATGGGATAACTGGGAAGGGAATGGGGGGGTAACTGGGGTAACTGGGAAGGGAAAGGGGTAACTGGGGTAACTGGGAGGGGAATGGAGTCACTAGGAAGGGACTGGGGGGTAACTGGGAGGGAACTGGGCTAACTGGCCCCCCCCCCGCCAAGGACCGGGGAACCCGACGAGTCGGAGGGCCCCCTGCGCCAGTCCATCCGCCGTGAGTCCCAGTCCCACCAGTGGGACCCCCCCCACCCCCACCCACCAGTGGGTGCCCCCCCCCCCCCCCGTGTGTGTGTGGCCCCCCCCCCCAATTAACCCTTTCACGCCCGGGCAGGTTTGTCCACCCGGATGAGATGAGACGCGCGGTGAGTAAATTTAATTTATTTTGGGGGGGGGGGGGGGCGACACCCCAAATTTCATTTTTTTTGGGGGGGGACACCCCAAATTTCATTTTTCGTTTTTTTTGGGGGGGGACACCCCAAATTTCATTTTTTTGTTTTTTTTGGGGGGAGGGACACCCCAAATTTCATTTTTTGGTTTTTTTTTTGGGGGGGACACCCCAAATTTCTTTTTTTTTTTTTGCTTTTTTTTTTTTTGGGGTGGGGGGGTCAGACCTCCAGCACCCACCCATTTGGTCACCCACCTCCATCGTGACCCCCCCCCCCCCAATCTTTCCGTAGGTGCTCCTCAAGCCAACGACACCCTAAAAAACGGCGGATTTTTT
Source organism: Buteo buteo (assembly GCF_964188355.1). NCBI lineage: Eukaryota > Metazoa > Chordata > Aves > Accipitriformes > Accipitridae > Buteo > Buteo buteo. The sequence goes on from NW_027439582.1 coordinate 31,831, forward strand.
TTTGGGGGGGGGGGTGTCACCCCACGCGGACGGACGGACGGACAGACGGACACCCCCCCCCAATAAAAAGCTGCACCCACCTCGCGCCAACACCCTTGGGTGCTGTTGGGTGGGGGGTTGGAAGGGAGGCGGGAGGTCGGGCAGTTGGTGGTCGTCGTGTCGTGGTTGATCGGGGGGGGCGTGGTGGGCGTGGCGGTGGGCGGTGTCCCATCTCGTGGACATCCTTCATCTCGTGGACATCATCCACCTCGTGGTCATCGTCCATCTCATGGTCATCTTCAATCTCATGGTCATCGTCAATCTCATGGTCATCGTCCACCTCGTGGTCATCGTCCATCTCGTGGACATCAACCATCTCGTGGACATCGACCATCTCATGGTCGTCCACCTTCTCATGGTCGTCCTCCATCTCGTGGTCATCCACCATCTCATGGTCATCCTACATCTCATGGACATCTTCCATTTCATGGTCATCGTCCACCTCATGGTCATCCTCCATCTCGTGGTCATCTTCTATCTCATGGACATCTTCCATCTCATGGTCATCGTCCATCGCTTGGTCATCATCCATCTCGTGGTCATCGTCCACCTCATTGAGATCTTTCATGTCATGATCATCCTCTACCTCATGGTCATCTTCAATCTCATGGTCATCCTTCATCTCATGGACATCTTCCATGTCGTGGTCATCATCCATCTCATGGTCATCGTCCATCTCATGGTCATCCTCCATCTCTGGTCATCTTCTATCTCGTGGTCGTCCTCCATCTCATGGTCATCCTTCATCTCATGGGACTTCTTCCATCTCGTGGTCATCCTCCACCACTTGGTCTTCTTCAATCTCATGGTCATCGTCCATCTCTTGGTCATCATCCATCTCGTGGGACATCGACCATCTCGTGGACATCTTCCATCTCATGGTCATCCTCCACCACATGGTCATCATCCATCTCTTGGTCATCGTCCACCTCATGGACATCCTCCATCTCGTGGTCATCTTCTATCTCATGGAAACTTCCATCTCATGGTCATCGTTCATCTCTTGGTCATCATCCATCTCGTGGTCATCATCCACCTCGTTGACATCTCTCATGTCATGATTATCCTCCACCTCATGGTCATCTTCAATCTCATGGTCATCATCCACCTCAGGGTCATCGTCCATCTCATGGACTTCAACCATCTCGTGGACATCTTCCATCTCATGGTCATCATCCACCTTATGGTTATCCTCTATCTCATGGTCATCGTCCACCTCATCGCCATCCTCCATCTTGTGGGTCATCCTCCACCTCATGGTCATTGTCCATTTCATGGTCATCCTCCATCTCATGGACATCCTTCATCTCATGGTCATCTTCCATCTCATGGTCATCTTCCATCTCATGGTCATCCTCCATCTCATGGTCATCCTCAACCTCATGGTCATCGTCCATCTCTTGGTCATCATCCATCTTGTGGTCATCGTCCACCTCGTTGAGATCTTTCATGTCATGATCATCCTCCACCTCATGGTCATCTTCAATCTCGTGGTCATCCTCCATCTCGTGGTCATCTTCCATCTCATGGTCATCATCCACCTCGTGGACATCCTTCATCTCATGGTCATCTTCTATCTCGTGGACATCCTCCATCTCATGGTCGTCCTCCATCTCGTGGTCATCCTCCACCTCATGGTCTTCTTCAATCTCATGGTCATCGTCCATCTCATCGTCATCGTCCATCTCTTGGTCATCATCCATCTCGTGGACATCGACCATCTCGTGGACGTCTTCCGTGGTCATCCTCCATCTCATGGTCATCGTCCACCTCGTGGACATCCTTCATCTCATGGACATCGTCCATCTCATGGTCATCATCCACCTCATGGTCATCTTCCATCTCATGGTCATCTTCTGTCTCGTGGACATCCCCCATCTCATGGCCATCCTCCATCTTGTGGTCATCCTCCACCTCATGGTCATTGTAAATCTCATGGTCATCCTCCATCTCGTGGACATCCTTCATTTCACGGACATCTTCCATCTCATGGTCATTGTCCACCTCACGGACATCCTCTACCTCGTGGTCATCGTCCACCTCATTGAGATCTTTCATGTCATGATCATCCTCCATCTTATGGTCATCTTCCATCTCATGGTCATCCTCCATCTCGTGGTCATCCTCCATCTCGTGGACATCCTCCATCTCATGGTCATCCACCATCTTGGTTTTCCACCATCTTGCTCATCCGCCATCTCAGGGACATCCTCCATCTCATGGTCACCCACATTCTCATGGTCTTCTCCATCTCATGGTCATCCACCATTTCATGGTCATCCTCCATCTCATCGGTGTCCGCCATCTCATGGACATCCTCCATCTCATGGTCATCCACTTTTTCATGGTCATCCACCATCTCGTGGTCATCCTCCATCTTACAATTATCCACCATCTCATGGTCATCCTCCATCTCATGGTCATCTTCCATCTCGTGGTCGTCCACCTTCTCATGGTTGTCCGCCATCTTGGTCATACACCATCTTGGTCATCCTCCATCTTGGTCATCCTCCATCTCATGGTCATCCACCATCCCATGGTCATCCTTCATCTCATGGACATCATCCATCTCATGGTCATCCACCATCTTGGTCATCTACCATCTCATTTATCCACCTTCTCATGGTCTTCTCCATCTTATGGTCATCCACCTTCTCATGGTCGTCCACCATCTTGGTTTTCCACCATCTCGCTCATCCACCTTCTCACGGTTGTCCACCACCTCATGGTCATCCTCCAATCATGGTCATCCGCCTTCTCAGTGGTCCACCATCTCGCCTATCCACCTTCTCATGGTTGTCCGCCATCTCAGGGACATCCTCCATCTCACGGTCATCCACTTTTTCATGGTCATCCACCATCTCATGGTCATCCACCATCTCAGTTGTCCACCATCTCGCTCATCCACCTTCTCATGGTTGTCTACCTTCTCATGGTCATCCACCATCTTGGTTTTCCACCATCTCGCTCATCCACCTTCTCATGGTCATCCACCATTTCATGGTCATCCACCATCTCGTGGTCATCCTCCATCTTATGGTCGTCCACCATCTCATTTATCCACCTTCTCATGGCCTTCTCCATCTCATGGTCACCCACCTTCTCACGGTTGTCCACCATCTTGGTCGTCCACCATCTTGGTCATCCTCCATCTTATGGTTATCCGCCATCTCATGGACATCCTCCAATCATGGTCATCGTCCAATCATGGTCATCCTCCATCTCGTGGTCATCCCCACTCTCATGGTCTTCTCCATCTCATGGTCGTCCACCGTCTTGGTCGTCCACCATCTTGGTTGTCCGCCATCTTGGTCGTCCACCATCTTGGTCGTCCACCATCTTGGTTGTCCGCCATCTTGGTCGTCCACCATCTTGGTCATCCACCATCTCGTGGTCATCCTCCAATCATGGTCGTCCACCAATCCCATCGTCCCCCACCAATTGAGGAGGCGGGGTTTGTTGCATTTTTCCGGGCTGGGTGGTGACGACTGGACAGGTGGGAATTATGGGATGTAGGGGGGGGTGAGGAGGTTTGGGGGGTATCTGGGGGGGAATTATGGGATGTCTGGGCGGGGTGAGGAGGTTTTGGGGGGTTATGGGGGGAATTATGGGATGTTTGGGGGGGTGAGGAGGTTTTGGGGGGATCTGGG
>NW_027439583.1:0-35069 GCF_964188355.1 Buteo buteo
CCTAACCCTAACCCTAGCCGTAACCCTAACCCTAACCCTAACCCTAGCCCTAACCCTAACCCTAACCCTAACCCTAACCTTAGCCCTAACCCTAACCCCTAACCCCTAACCGTAACGCTAACCCTAAGCCTAACCCCTAACCCCTAACCCCTAACCCTAACCATAACCCTAAACCCTAACCCTAACCCTAACCCTAGCCCTAACCCTAGCCCTAAGTCGTACCCTAACCCTAATCCTAACCCTAACCCAACCTTAACCCTAAAACTAACCTTAGCCCTTAAAACTAACCTAATAAAAACCCTAACCCTAACTCCTAACCCTAAGCCTAACCTAACCCTAACCCTAACCCTAGCCGTAACCCTAACCCTAACCCTAACCCTAGCCCTAACCCTAACCCTAACCCTAACCTTAGCCCTAACCCTAACCCCTAACCCCTAACCGTAACGCTAACCCTAAGCCTAACCCCTAACCCCTAACCCCTAACCCTAACCATAACCCTAAACCCTAACCCTAACCCTAACCCTAACCCTAGCCCTAACCCTAGCCCTAAGTCGTACCCTAACCCTAATCCTAACCCTAACCCAACCTTAACCCTAAAACTAACCTTAGCCCTTAAAACTAACCTAATAGAAACCCTAACCCTAACTCCTAACCCTAAGCCTAACCTAACCCTAACCCTAACCCTAGCCGTAACCCTAACCCTAACCCTAACCCTAGCCCTAACCCTAACCCTAAACCTAACCCTAACCTTAGCCCTAACCCTAACCCCTAACCCCTAACCGTAACGCTAACCCTAAGCCTAACCCATAACCCCTAACCCCTAACCCTAACCATAACCCTAAACCCTAACCCTAACCCTAACCCTAACCCTAACCCTAACCCTAGCCCTAAGTCGTACCCTAACCCTAATCCTAACCCTAACCCAACCTTAACCCTAAAACTAACCTTAGCCCTTAAAACTAACCTAATAGAAACCCTAACCCTAACTCCTAACCCTAAGCCTAACCTAACCCTAACCCTAACCCTAGCCGTAACCCTAACCCTAACCCTAACCCTAGCCCTAACCCTAACCCTAACACTAACCTTAGCCCTAACCCTAACCCCTAACCCCTAACCGTAACTCTAACCCTAAGCCTAACCCCTAACCCCTAACCCCTAACCCTAAACATAACCCTAAACCCTAACCCTAACCCTAACCCTAGCCCTAACCCTAGCCCTAAGTCGTGCCCTAACCCTAATCCTAACCCTAACCCAACCTTAACCCTAAAACTAACCTTAGCCCTTAAAACTAACCTAATAGAAACCCTAACCCTAACTCCTAACCCTAAGCCTAACCTAACCCTAACCCTAACCCTAGCCGTAACCCTAACCCTAACCCTAACCCTAGCCCTAACCCTAACCCTAACCCTAACCTTAGCCCTAACCCTAACCCCTAACCCCTAACCGTAACGCTAACCCTAAGCCTAACCCCTAACACCTAACCCCTAACCCTAACCATAACCCTAAACCCTAACCCTAACCCTAACCCTAACCCTAGCCCTAACCCTAGCCCTAAGTCGTACCCTAACCCTAATCCTAACCCTAACCCAACCTTAACCCTAAAACTAACCTTAGCCCTTAAAACTAACCTAATAGAAACCCTAACCCTAACTCCTAACCCTAAGCCTAACCTAACCCTAACCCTAACCCTAGCCGTAACCCTAACCCTAACCCTAACCCTAGCCCTAACCCTAACCCTAACCCTAACCCTAACCTTAGCCCTAACCCTAACCCCTAACCCCTAACCGTAACGCTAACCCTAAGCCTAACCCCTAACCCCTAACCCCTAACCCTAACCATAACCCTAAACCCTAACCCTAACCCTAACCCTAACCCTAGCCCTAACCCTAGCCCTAAGTCGTACCCTAACCCTAACCTTAGCCCTAACCCTAACCCCTAACCCCTAACCGTAACGCTAACCCTAAGCCTAACCCCTAACCCCTAACCCCTAACCCTAACCATAACCCTAAACCCTAACCCTAACCCTAACCCTAACCCTAGCCCTAACCCTAGCCCTAAGTCGTACCCTAACCCTAATCCTAACCCTAACCCAACCTTAACCCTAAAACTAACCTTAGCCCTTAAAACTAACCTAATAGAAACCCTAACCCTAACTCCTAACCCTAAGCCTAACCTAACCCTAAACCTAACACTAGCCGTAACCCTAACCCTAACCCTAACCCTAGCCCTAACCCTAACCCTAACCCTAACCCTAACCTTAGCCCTAACCCTAACCCCTAACCCCTAACCGTAACGCTAACCCTAAGCCTAACCCCTAACCCCTAACCCCTAACCCTAACCATAACCCTAAACCCTAACCCTAACCCTAACCCTAGCCCTAACCCTAGCCCTAAGTCGTACCCTAACCCTAATCCTAACCCTAACCCAACCTTAACCCTAAAACTAACCTTAGCCCTTAAAACTAACCTAATAGAAACCCTAACCCTAACTCCTAACCCTAAGCCTAACCTAACCCTAACCCTAACCCTAGCCGTAACCCTAACCCTAACCCTAACCCTAGCCCTAACCCTAACCCTAACCCTAACCCTAACCTTAGCCCTAACCCTAACCCCTAACCCCTAAACGTAACGCTAACCCTAAGCCTAACCCCTAACCCCTAACCCCTAACCCTAACCATAACCCTAAACCCTAACCCTAACCCTAACCCTAACCCTAGCCCTAACCCTAGCCCTAAGTCGTACCCTAACCCTAATCCTAACCCTAACCCAACCTTAACCCTAAAACTAACCTTAGCCCTTAAAACTAACCTAATAGAAACCCTAACCCTAACTCCTAACCCTAAGCCTAACCTAACCCTAACCCTAACCCTAGCCGTAACCCTAACCCTAACCCTAACCCTAGCCCTAACCCTAACCCTAACCCTAACCCTAACCTTAGCCCTAACCCTAACCCCTAACCCCTAACCGTAACGCTAACCCTAAGCCTAACCCCTAACCCCTAACCCCTAACCCTAACCATAACCCTAAACCCTAACCCTAACCCTAACCCTAACCCTAGCCCTAACCCTAGCCCTAAGTCGTACCCTAACCCTAATCCTAACCCTAACCCAACCTTAACCCTAAAACTAACCTTAGCCCTTAAAACTAACCTAATAGAAACCCTAACCCTAACTCCTAACCCTAAGCCTAACCTAACCCTAACCCTAACCCTAGCCGTAACCCTAACCCTAACCCTAACCCTAGCCCTAACCCTAACCCTAACCCTAACCCTAACCTTAGCCCTAACCCTAACCCCTAACCCCTAACCGTAACGCTAACCCTAAGCCTAACCCCTAACACCTAACCATAACCCTAAACGCTAACCCTAACCCTAACCCTAGCCCTAACCCTAGCCCTAAGTCGTACCCTAACCCTAATCCTAACCCTAACCCAACCTTAACCCTAAAACTAACCTTAGCCCTTAAAACTAACCTAATAGAAACCCTAACCCTAACTCCTAACCCTAAGCCTAACCTAACCCTAACCCTAACCCTAGCCGTAACCCTAACCCTAACCCTAACCCTAGCCCTAACCCTAACCCTAACCCTAACCCTAACCTTAGCCCTAACCCTAACCCCTAACCCCTAACCGTAACGCTAACCCTAAGCCTAACCCCTAACCCCTAACCCCTAACCCTAACCATAACCCTAAACCCTAACCCTAACCCTAACCCTAACCCTAGCCCTAACCCTAGCCCTAAGTCGTACCCTAACCCTAATCCTAACCCTAACCCAACCTTAACCCTAAAACTAACCTTAGCCCTTAAAACTAACCTAATAGAAACCCTAACCCTAACTCCTAACCCTAAGCCTAACCTAACCCTAACCCTAACCCTAGCCGTAACCCTAACCCTAACCCTAACCCTAGCCCTAACCCTAACCCTAACCCTAACCTTAGCCCTAACCCTAACCCCTAACCCCTAACCGTAACGCTAACCCTAAGCCTAACCCCTAACCCCTAACCCCTAACCCTAACCATAACCCTAAACCCTAACCCTAACCCTAACCCTAACCCTAGCCCTAACCCTAGCCCTAAGTCGTACCCTAACCCTAATCCTAACCCTAACCCAACCTTAACCCTAAAACTAACCTTAGCCCTTAAAACTAACCTAATAGAAACCCTAACCCTAACTCCTAACCCTAAGCCTAACCTAACCCTAACCCTAACCCTAGCCGTAACCCTAACCCTAACCCTAACCCTAGCCCTAACCCTAACCCTAACCCTAACCCTAACCTTAGCCCTAACCCTAACCCCTAACCCCTAACCGTAACGCTAACCCTAAGCCTAACCCCTAACCCCTAACCCCTAACCCTAACCATAACCCTAAACCCTAACCCTAACCCTAACCCTAACCCTAGCCCTAAGTCGTACCCTAACCCTAATCCTAACCCTAACCCAACCTTAACCCTAAAACTAACCTTAGCCCTTAAAACTAACCTAATAGAAACCCTAACCCTAACTCCTAACCCTAAGCCTAACCTAACCCTAACCCTAACCCTAGCCGTAACCCTAACCCTAACCCTAACCCTAGCCCTAACCCTAACCCTAACCCTAACCCTAACCTTAGCCCTAACCCTAACCCCTAACCCCTAACCGTAACGCTAACCCTAAGCCTAACCCCTAACCCCTAACCCCTAACCCTAACCATAACCCTAAACCCTAACCCTAACCCTAACCCTAACCCTAGCCCTAACCCTAGCCCTAAGTCGTACCCTAACCCTAATCCTAACCCTAACCCAACCTTAACCCTAAAACTAACCTTAGCCCTTAAAACTAACCTAATAGAAACCCTAACCCTAACTCCTAACCCTAAGCCTAACCTAACCCTAACCCTAACCCTAGCCGTAACCCTAACCCTAACCCTAACCCTAGCCCTAACCCTAACCCTAACCCTAACCCTAACCTTAGCCCTAACCCTAACCCCTAACCCCTAACCGTAACGCTAACCCTAAGCCTAACCCCTAACCCCTAACCCCTAACCCTAACCATAACCCTAAACCCTAACCCTAACCCTAACCCTAACCCTAGCCCTAACCCTAGCCCTAAGTCGTACCCTAACCCTAATCCTAACCCTAACCCAACCTTAACCCTAAAACTAACCTTAGCCCTTAAAACTAACCTAATAGAAACCCTAACCCTAACTCCTAACCCTAAGCCTAACCTAACCCTAACCCTAACCCTAGCCCTAACCCTAACCCCTAACCCCTAACCGTAACGCTAACCCTAAGCCTAACCCCTAACCCCTAACCATAACCCTAAACGCTAACCCTAACCCTAACCCTAGCCCTAACCCTAGCCCTAAGTCGTACCCTAACCCTAATCCTAACCCTAACCCAACCTTAACCCTAAAACTAACCTTAGCCCTTAAAACTAACCTAATAGAAACCCTAACCCTAACTCCTAACCCTAAGCCTAACCTAACCCTAACCCTAACCCTAGCCGTAACCCTAACCCTAACCCTAACCCTAGCCCTAACCCTAACCCTAACCCTAACCCTAACCTTAGCCCTAACCCTAACCCCTAACCCCTAACCGTAACGCTAACCCTAAGCCTAACCCCTAACCCCTAACCCCTAACCCTAACCATAACCCTAAACCCTAACCCTAACCCTAACCCTAACCCTAGCCCTAACCCTAGCCCTAAGTCGTACCCTAACCCTAATCCTAACCCTAACCCAACCTTAACCCTAAAACTAACCTTAGCCCTTAAAACTAACCTAATAGAAACCCTAACCCTAACTCCTAACCCTAAGCCTAACCTAACCCTAACCCTAACCCTAGCCGTAACCCTAACCCTAACCCTAACCCTAGCCCTAACCCTAACCCTAACCCTAACCTTAGCCCTAACCCTAACCCCTAACCCCTAACCGTAACGCTAACCCTAAGCCTAACCCCTAACCCCTAACCCCTAACCCTAACCATAACCCTAAACCCTAACCCTAACCCTAACCCTAACCCTAGCCCTAACCCTAGCCCTAAGTCGTACCCTAACCCTAATCCTAACCCTAACCCAACCTTAACCCTAAAACTAACCTTAGCCCTTAAAACTAACCTAATAGAAACCCTAACCCTAACTCCTAACCCTAAGCCTAACCTAACCCTAACCCTAACCCTAGCCGTAACCCTAACCCTAACCCTAACCCTAGCCCTAACCCTAACCCTAACCCTAACCTTAGCCCTAACCCTAACCCCTAACCCCTAACCGTAACGCTAACCCTAAGCCTAACCCCTAACCCCTAACCCCTAACCCTAACCATAACCCTAAACCCTAACCCTAACCCTAACCCTAACCCTAGCCCTAACCCTAGCCCTAAGTCGTACCCTAACCCTAATCCTAACCCTAACCCAACCTTAACCCTAAAACTAACCTTAGCCCTTAAAACTAACCTAATAGAAACCCTAACCCTAACTCCTAACCCTAAGCCTAACCTAACCCTAACCCTAACCCTAGCCGTAACCGTAACCCTAACCCTAACCCTAGCCCTAACCCTAACCCTAACCCTAACCCTAACCTTAGCCCTAACCCTAACCCCTAACCCCTAACCGTAACGCTAACCCTAAGCCTAACCCCTAACCCCTAACCCCTAACCCTAACCATAACCCTAAACCCTAACCCTAACCCTAACCCTAACCCTAGCCCTAACCCTAGCCCTAAGTCGTACCCTAACCCTAATCCTAACCCTAACCCAACCTTAACCCTAAAACTAACCTTAGCCCTTAAAACTAACCTAATAGAAACCCTAACCCTAACTCCTAACCCTAAGCCTAACCTAACCCTAACCCTAACCCTAGCCGTAACCCTAACCCTAACCCTAACCCTAGCCCTAACCCTAACCCTAACCCTAACCCTAACCTTAGCCCTAACCCTAACCCCTAACCCCTAACCGTAACGCTAACCCTAAGCCTAACCCCTAACCCCTAACCCCTAACCCTAACCATAACCCTAAACCCTAACCCTAACCCTAACCCTAACCCTAGCCCTAACCCTAGCCCTAAGTCGTACCCTAACCCTAATCCTAACCCTAACCCAACCTTAACCCTAAAACTAACCTTAGCCCTTAAAACTAACCTAATAGAAACCCTAACCCTAACTCCTAACCCTAAGCCTAACCTAACCCTAACCCTAACCCTAGCCGTAACCCTAACCCTAACCCTAACCCTAGCCCTAACCCTAACCCTAACCCTAACCCTAACCTTAGCCCTAACCCTAACCCCTAACCCCTAACCGTAACGCTAACCCTAAGCCTAACCCCTAACCCCTAACCATAACCCTAAACGCTAACCCTAACCCTATCCCTAACCCTAGCCCTAAGCCTAGCCCTAAGTCGTACCCTAACCCTAATCCTAACCCTAACCCAACCTTAACCCTAAAACTAACCTTAGCCCTTAAAACTAACCTAATAGAAACCCTAACCCTAACTCCTAACCCTAAGCCTAACCTAACCCTAACCCTAACCCTAGCCGTAACCCTAACCCTAACCCTAACCCTAGCCCTAACCCTAACCCTAACCCTAACCCTAACCTTAGCCCTAACCCTAACCCCTAACCCCTAACCGTAACGTTAACCCTAAGCCTAACCCCTAACCCCTAACCCCTAACCCTAACCATAACCCTAAACCCTAACCCTAACCCTAACCCTAACCCTAGCCCTAACCCTAGCCCTAAGTCGTACCCTAACCCTAATCCTAACCCTAACCCAACCTTAACCCTAAAACTAACCTTAGCCCTTAAAACTAACCTAATAGAAACCCTAACCCTAACTCCTAACCCTAAGCCTAACCTAACCCTAACCCTAACCCTAGCCGTAACCCTAACCCTAACCCTAACCCTAGCCCTAACCCTAACCCTAACCCTAACCTTAGCCCTAACCCTAACCCCTAACCCCTAACCGTAACGCTAACCCTAAGCCTAACCCCTAACCCCTAACCCCTAACCCTAACCATAACCCTAAACCCTAACCCTAACCCTAACCCTAACCCTAGCCCTAACCCTAGCCCTAAGTCGTACCCTAACCCTAATCCTAACCCTAACCCAACCTTAACCCTAAAACTAACCTTAGCCCTTAAAACTAACCTAATAAAAACCCTAACCCTAACTCCTAACCCTAAGCCTAACCTAACCCTAACCCTAACCCTAGCCGTAACCCTAACCCTAACCCTAACCCTAGCCCTAACCCTAACCCTAACCCTAACCTTAGCCCTAACCCTAACCCCTAACCCCTAACCGTAATGCTAACCCTAAGCCTAACCCCTAACCCCTAACCCCTAACCCTAACCATAACCCTAAACCCTAACCCTAACCCTAACCCTAACCCTAGCCCTAACCCTAGCCCTAAGTCGTACCCTAACCCTAATCCTAACCCTAACCCAACCTTAACCCTAAAACTAACCTTAGCCCTTAAAACTAACCTAATAGAAACCCTAACCCTAACTCCTAACCCTAAGCCTAACCTAACCCTAACCCTAACCCTAGCCGTAACCCTAACCCTAACCCTAACCCTAGCCCTAACCCTAACCCTAACCCTAACCCTAACCTTAGCCCTAACCCTAACCCCTAACCCCTAACCGTAACGCTAACCCTAAGCCTAACCCCTAACCCCTAACCCCTAACCCTAACCATAACCCTAAACCCTAACCCTAACCCTAACCCTAACCCTAGCCCTAACCCTAGCCCTAAGTCGTACCCTAACCCTAATCCTAACCCTAACCCAACCTTAACCCTAAAACTAACCTTAGCCCTTAAAACTAACCTAATAGAAACCCTAACCCTAACTCCTAACCCTAAGCCTAACCTAACCCTAACCCTAACCCTAGCCGTAACCCTAACCCTAACCCTAACCCTAGCCCTAACCCTAGCCCTAAGTCGTGCCCTAACCCTAATCCTAACCCTAACCCAACCTTAACCCTAAAACTAACCTTAGCCCTTAAAACTAACCTAATAGAAACCCTAACCCTAACTCCTAACCCTAAGCCTAACCTAACCCTAACCCTAACCCTAGCCGTAACCCTAACCCTAACCCTAACCCTAGCCCTAACCCTAACCCTAACCCTAACCCTAACCCTAACCTTAGCCCTAACCCTAACCCCTAACCCCTAACCGTAACGCTAACCCTAAGCCTAACCCCTAACCCCTAACCCCTAACCCTAACCATAACCCTAAACCCTAACCCTAACCCTAACCCTAACCCTAGCCCTAACCCTAGCCCTAAGTCGTACCCTAACCCTAATCCTAACCCTAACCCAACCTTAACCCTAAAACTAACCTTAGCCCTTAAAACTAACCTAATAGAAACCCTAACCCTAACTCCTAACCCTAAGCCTAACCTAACCCTAACCCTAACCCTAGCCGTAACCCTAACCCTAACCCTAACCCTAGCCCTAACCCTAACCCTAACCCTAACCCTAACCTTAGCCCTAACCCTAACCCCTAACCCCTAACCGTAACGCTAACCCTAAGCCTAACCCCTAACCCCTAACCATAACCCTAAACCCTAACCCTAACCCTAACCCTAACCCTAGCCCTAACCCTAGCCCTAAGTCGTACCCTAACCCTAATCCTAACCCTAACCCAACCTTAACCCTAAAACTAACCTTAGCCCTTAAAACTAACCTAATAGAAACCCTAACCCTAACTCCTAACCCTAAGCCTAACCTAACCCTAACCCTAACCCTAGCCCTAACCCTAACCCTAACCCTAACCTTAGCCCTAACCCTAACCCCTAACCCCTAACCGTAACGCTAACCCTAAGCCTAACCCCTAACCCCTAACCCCTAACCCTAACCATAACCCTAAACCCTAACCCTAACCCTAACCCTAACCCTAGCCCTAACCCTAGCCCTAAGTCGTACCCTAACCCTAATCCTAACCCTAACCCAACCTTAACCCTAAAACTAACCTTAGCCCTTAAAACTAACCTAATAGAAACCCTAACCCTAACTCCTAACCCTAAGCCTAACCTAACCCTAACCCTAACCCTAGCCGTAACCCTAACCCTAACCCTAACCCTAGCCCTAACCCTAACCCTAACCCTAACCCTAACCCTAACCTTAGCCCTAACCCTAACTCCTAACCCCTAACCGTAACGCTAACCCTAAGCCTAACCCCTAACCCCTAACCCCTAACCCTAACCATAACCCTAAACCCTAACCCTAACCCTAACCCTAACCCTAGCCCTAACCCTAGCCCTAAGTCGTACCCTAACCCTAATCCTAACCCTAACCCAACCTTAACCCTAAAACTAACCTTAGCCCTTAAAACTAACCTAATAGAAACCCTAACCCTAACTCCTAACCCTAAGCCTAACCTAACCCTAACCCTAACCCTAGCCGTAACCCTAACCCTAACCCTAACCCTAGCCCTAACCCTAACCCTAACCCTAACCCTAACCTTAGCCCTAACCCTAACCCCTAACCCCTAACCGTAACGCTAACCCTAAGCCTAACCCCTAACCCCTAACCATAACCCTAAACGCTAACCCTAACCCTATCCCTAACCCTAGCCCTAAGCCTAGCCCTAAGTCGTACCCTAACCCTAATCCTAACCCTAACCCAACCTTAACCCTAAAACTAACCTTAGCCCTTAAAACTAACCTAATAGAAACCCTAACCCTAACTCCTAACCCTAAGCCTAACCTAACCCTAACCCTAACCCTAGCCGTAACCCTAACCCTAACCCTAACCCTAGCCCTAACCCTAACCCTAACCCTAACCCTAACCTTAGCCCTAACCCTAACCCCTAACCCCTAACCGTAACGCTAACCCTAAGCCTAACCCCTAACCCCTAACCCCTAACCCTAACCATAACCCTAAACCCTAACCCTAACCCTAACCCTAACCCTAGCCCTAACCCTAGCCCTAAGTCGTACCCTAACCCTAATCCTAACCCTAACCCAACCTTAACCCTAAAACTAACCTTAGCCCTTAAAACTAACCTAATAGAAACCCTAACCCTAACTCCTAACCCTAAGCCTAACCTAACCCTAACCCTAACCCTAGCCGTAACCCTAACCCTAACCCTAACCCTAGCCCTAACCCTAACCCTAACCCTAACCTTAGCCCTAACCCTAACCCCTAACCCCTAACCGTAACGCTAACCCTAAGCCTAACCCCTAACCCCTAACCCCTAACCCTAACCATAACCCTAAACCCTAACCCTAACCCTAACCCTAACCCTAGCCCTAACCCTAGCCCTAAGTCGTACCCTAACCCTAATCCTAACCCTAACCCAACCTTAACCCTAAAACTAACCTTAGCCCTTAAAACTAACCTAATAAAAACCCTAACCCTAACTCCTAACCCTAAGCCTAACCTAACCCTAACCCTAACCCTAGCCGTAACCCTAACCCTAACCCTAACCCTAGCCCTAACCCTAACCCTAACCCTAACCTTAGCCCTAACCCTAACCCCTAACCCCTAACCGTAATGCTAACCCTAAGCCTAACCCCTAACCCCTAACCCCTAACCCTAACCATAACCCTAAACCCTAACCCTAACCCTAACCCTAACCCTAGCCCTAACCCTAGCCCTAAGTCGTACCCTAACCCTAATCCTAACCCTAACCCAACCTTAACCCTAAAACTAACCTTAGCCCTTAAAACTAACCTAATAGAAACCCTAACCCTAACTCCTAACCCTAAGCCTAACCTAACCCTAACCCTAACCCTAGCCGTAACCCTAACCCTAACCCTAACCCTAGCCCTAACCCTAACCCTAACCCTAACCCTAACCTTAGCCCTAACCCTAACCCCTAACCCCTAACCGTAACGCTAACCCTAAGCCTAACCCCTAACCCCTAACCCCTAACCCTAACCATAACCCTAAACCCTAACCCTAACCCTAACCCTAACCCTAGCCCTAACCCTAGCCCTAAGTCGTACCCTAACCCTAATCCTAACCCTAACCCAACCTTAACCCTAAAACTAACCTTAGCCCTTAAAACTAACCTAATAGAAACCCTAACCCTAACTCCTAACCCTAAGCCTAACCTAACCCTAACCCTAACCCTAGCCGTAACCCTAACCCTAACCCTAACCCTAGCCCTAACCCTAGCCCTAAGTCGTGCCCTAACCCTAATCCTAACCCTAACCCAACCTTAACCCTAAAACTAACCTTAGCCCTTAAAACTAACCTAATAGAAACCCTAACCCTAACTCCTAACCCTAAGCCTAACCTAACCCTAACCCTAACCCTAGCCGTAACCCTAACCCTAACCCTAACCCTAGCCCTAACCCTAACCCTAACCCTAACCCTAACCCTAACCTTAGCCCTAACCCTAACCCCTAACCCCTAACCGTAACGCTAACCCTAAGCCTAACCCCTAACCCCTAACCCCTAACCCTAACCATAACCCTAAACCCTAACCCTAACCCTAACCCTAACCCTAGCCCTAACCCTAGCCCTAAGTCGTACCCTAACCCTAATCCTAACCCTAACCCAACCTTAACCCTAAAACTAACCTTAGCCCTTAAAACTAACCTAATAGAAACCCTAACCCTAACTCCTAACCCTAAGCCTAACCTAACCCTAACCCTAACCCTAGCCGTAACCCTAACCCTAACCCTAACCCTAGCCCTAACCCTAACCCTAACCCTAACCCTAACCTTAGCCCTAACCCTAACCCCTAACCCCTAACCGTAACGCTAACCCTAAGCCTAACCCCTAACCCCTAACCATAACCCTAAACCCTAACCCTAACCCTAACCCTAACCCTAGCCCTAACCCTAGCCCTAAGTCGTACCCTAACCCTAATCCTAACCCTAACCCAACCTTAACCCTAAAACTAACCTTAGCCCTTAAAACTAACCTAATAGAAACCCTAACCCTAACTCCTAACCCTAAGCCTAACCTAACCCTAACCCTAACCCTAGCCGTAACCCTAACCCTAACCCTAACCCTAGCCCTAACCCTAACCCTAACCCTAACCTTAGCCCTAACCCTAACCCCTAACCCCTAACCGTAACGCTAACCCTAAGCCTAACCCCTAACCCCTAACCCCTAACCCTAACCATAACCCTAAACCCTAACCCTAACCCTAACCCTAGCCCTAACCCTAGCCCTAAGTCGTACCCTAACCCTAATCCTAACCCTAACCCAACCTTAACCCTAAAACTAACCTTAGCCCTTAAAACTAACCTAATAGAAACCCTAACCCTAACTCCTAACCCTAAGCCTAACCTAACCCTAACCCTAACCCTAGCCGTAACCCTAACCCTAACCCTAACCCTAGCCCTAACCCTAACCCTAACCCTAACCCTAACCCTAACCTTAGCCCTAACCCTAACTCCTAACCCCTAACCGTAACGCTAACCCTAAGCCTAACCCCTAACCCCTAACCCCTAACCCTAACCATAACCCTAAACCCTAACCCTAACCCTAACCCTAACCCTAGCCCTAACCCTAGCCCTAAGTCGTACCCTAACCCTAATCCTAACCCTAACCCAACCTTAACCCTAAAACTAACCTTAGCCCTTAAAACTAACCTAATAGAAACCCTAACCCTAACTCCTAACCCTAAGCCTAACCTAACCCTAACCCTAACCCTAGCCGTAACCCTAACCCTAACCCTAACCCTAGCCCTAAACCTAACCCTAACCCTAACCCTAACCCTAACCTTAGGCCTAACCCTAACCCCTAACCCCTAACCGTAACGCTAACCCTAAGCCTAACCCCTAACCCCTAACCCCTAACCCTAACCATAACCCTAAACCCTAACCCTAACCCTAACCCTAACCCTAGCCCTAACCCTAGCCCTAAGTCGTACCCTAACCCTAATCCTAACCCTAACCCAACCTTAACCCTAAAACTAACCTTAGCCCTAAAAACTAACCTAATAGAAACCCTAACCCTAACTCCTAACCCTAAGCCTAACCTAACCCTAACCCTAACCCTAGCCGTAACCCTAACCCTAACCCTAACCCTAGCCCTAACCCTAACCCTAACCCTAACCCTAACCTTAGCCCTAACCCTAACCCCTAACCCCTAACCGTAACGCTAACCCTAAGCCTAACCCCTAACCCCTAACCCCTAACCCTAACCATAACCCTAAACCCTAACCCTAACCCTAACCCTAACCCTAGCCCTAACCCTAGCCCTAAGTCGTACCCTAACCCTAATCCTAACCCTAACCCAACCTTAACCCTAAAACTAACCTTAGCCCTTAAAACTAACCTAATAGAAACCCTAACCCTAACTCCTAACCCTAAGCCTAACCTAACCCTAACCCTAACCCTAGCCGTAACCCTAACCCTAACCCTAACCCTAGCCCTAACCCTAACCCTAACCCTAACCCTAACCTTAGCCCTAACCCTAACCCCTAACCCCTAACCGTAACGCTAACCCTAAGCCTAACCCCTAACCCCTAACCCGTAACCCTAAACATAACCCTAAACCCTAACCCTAACCCTAACCCTAACCCTAGCCCTAACCCTAGCCCTAAGTCGTACCCTAACCCTAATCCTAACCCTAACCCAACCTTAACCCTAAAACTAACCTTAGCCCTTAAAACTAACCTAATAGAAACCCTAACCCTAACTCCTAACCCTAAGCCTAACCTAACCCTAACCCTAACCCTAGCCGTAACCCTAACCCTAACCCTAACCCTAGCCCTAACCCTAACCCTAACCTTAGCCCTAACCCTAACCCCTAACCCCTAACCGTAACGCTAACCCTAAGCCTAACCCCTAACCCCTAACCCCTAACCCTAACCCTAACCCTAAACCCTAACCCTAACCCTAACCCTAGCCCTAACCCTAGCCCTAAGTCGTACCCTAACCCTAATCCTAACCCTAACCCAACCTTAACCCTAAAACTAACCTTAGCCCTTAAAACTAACCTAATAAAAACCCTAACCCTAACTCCTAACCCTAAGCCTAACCTAACCCTAACCCTAACCCTAGCCGTAACCCTAACCCTAACCCTAGCCCTAACCCTAACCCTAACCCTAACCTTAGCCCTAACCCTAACCCCTAACCCCTAACCGTAACGCTAACCCTAAGCCTAACCCCTAACCCCTAACCCCTAACCCTAACCATAACCCTAAACCCTAACCCTAACCCTAACCCTAACCCTAGCCCTAACCCTAGCCCTAAGTCGTACCCTAACCCTAATCCTAACCCTAACCCAACCTTAACCCTAAAACTAACCTTAGCCCTTAAAACTAACCTAATAGAAACCCTAACCCTAACTCCTAACCCTAAGCCTAACCTAACCCTAACCCTAACCCTAGCCGTAACCCTAACCCTAACCCTAACCCTAGCCCTAACCCTAACCCTAACCCTAACCCTAACCTTAGCCCTAACCCTAACCCCTAACCCCTAACCGTAACGCTAACCCTAAGCCTAACCCCTAACCCCTAACCCCTAACCCTAACCATAACCCTAAACCCTAACCCTAACCCTAACCCTAACCCTAGCCCTAACCCTAGCCCTAAGTCGTACCCTAACCCTAATCCTAACCCTAACCCAACCTTAACCCTAAAACTAACCTTAGCCCTTAAAACTAACCTAATAGAAACCCTAACCCTAACTCCTAACCCTAAGCCTAACCTAACCCTAACCCTAACCCTAGCCGTAACCCTAACCCTAACCCTAACCCTAGCCCTAACCCTAACCCTAACCCTAACCCTAACCCTAACCTTAGCCCTAACCCTAACCCCTAACCCCTAACCGTAACGCTAACCCTAACCCTAACCCCTAACCCCTAACCCCTAACCCTAACCATAACCCTAAACCCTAACCCTAACCCTAACCCTAACCCTAGCCCTAACCCTAGCCCTAAGTCGTACCCTAACCCTAATCCTAACCCTAACCCAACCTTAACCCTAAAACTAACCTTAGCCCTTAAAACTAACCTAATAGAAACCCTAACCCTAACTCCTAACCCTAAGCCTAACCTAACCCTAACCCTAACCCTAGCCGTAACCCTAACCCTAACCCTAACCCTAGCCCTAACCCTAACCCTAACCCTAACCCTAACCTTAGCCCTAACCCTAACCCCTAACCCCTAACCGTAACGCTAACCCTAAGCCTAACCCCTAACCCCTAACCCCTAACCCTAACCATAACCCTAAACCCTAACCCTAACCCTAACCCTAACCCTAGCCCTAACCCTAGCCCTAAGTCGTACCCTAACCCTAATCCTAACCCTAACCCAACCTTAACCCTAAAACTAACCTTAGCCCTTAAAACTAACCTAATAGAAACCCTAACCCTAACTCCTAACCCTAAGCCTAACCTAACCCTAACCCTAACCCTAGCCGTAACCCTAACCCTAACCCTAACCCTAGCCCTAACCCTAACCCTAACCCTAACCCTAACCTTAGCCCTAACCCTAACCCCTAACCCCTAACCGTAACGCTAACCCTAAGCCTAACCCCTAACCCCTAACCCCTAACCCTAACCATAACCCTAAACCCTAACCCTAACCCTAACCCTAGCCCTAACCCTAGCCCTAAGTCGTACCCTAACCCTAATCCTAACCCTAACCCAACCTTAACCCTAAAACTAACCTTAGCCCTTAAAACTAACCTAATAGAAACCCTAACCCTAACTCCTAACCCTAAGCCTAACCTAACCCTAACCCTAGCCGTAACCCTAACCCTAACCCTAACCCTAGCCCTAACCCTAACCCTAACACTAACCCTAACCTTAGCCCTAACCTTAACCCCTAACCCCTAACCGTAACGCTAACCCTAAGCCTAACCCCTAACCCCTAACCCCTAACACTAACCATAACCCTAAACCCTAACCCTAACCCTAACCCTAGCCCTAACCCTAGCCCTAAGTCGTACCCTAACCCTAATCCTAACCCTAACCCAACCTTAACCCTAAAACTAACCTTAGCCCTTAAAACTAACCTAATAGAAACCCTAACCCTAACTCCTAACCCTAAGCCTAACCTAACCCTAACCCTAACCCTAGCCGTAACCCTAACCCTAACCCTAACCCTAGCCCTAACCCTAACCCTAACCTTAGCCCTAACCCTAACCCCTAACCCCTAACCGTAACGCTAACCCTAAGCCTAACCCCTAACCCCTAACCCCTAACCCTGAACATAACCCTAAACCCTAACCCTAACCCTAACCCTAACCCTAGCCCTAACCCTAGCCCTAAGTCGTACCCTAACCCTAATCCTAACCCTAACCCAACCTTAACCCTAAAACTAACCTTAGCCCTTAAAACTAACCTAATAGAAACCCTAACCCTAACTCCTAACCCTAAGCCTAACCTAACCCTAACCCTAACCCTAGCCGTAACCCTAACCCTAACCCTAACCCTAGCCCTAACCCTAACCCTAACCCTAACCCTAACCCTAACCTTAGCCCTAACCCTAACCCCTAACCCCTAACCGTAACGCTAACCCTAAGCCTAACCCCTAACCCCTAACCCCTAACCCTAACCATAACCCTAAACCCTAACCCTAACCCTAACCCTAACCCTAGCCCTAACCCTAGCCCTAAGTCGTACCCTAACCCTAATCCTAACCCTAACCCAACCTTAACCCTAAAACTAACCTTAGCCCTTAAAACTAACCTAATAGAAACCCTAACCCTAACTCCTAACCCTAAGCCTAACCTAACCCTAACCCTAACCCTAGCCGTAACCCTAACCCTAACCCTAACCCTAGCCCTAACCCTAACCCTAACCCCTAACCCTAGCCGTAACCCTAACCCTAACCCTAACCCTAGCCCTAACCCTAACCCTAACCCTAACCCTAACCTTAGCCCTAACCCTAACCCCTAACCCCTAACCGTAACGCTAACCCTAAGCCTAACCCCTAACCCCTAACCCCTAACCCTAACCCTAACCCTAAACCCTAACCCTAACCCTAACCCTAACCCTAGCCCTAACCCTAGCCCTAAGTCGTACCCTAACCCTAATCCTAACCCTAACCCAACCTTAACCCTAAAACTAACCTTAGCCCTTAAAACTAACCTAATAGAAACCCTAACCCTAACTCCTAACCCTAAGCCTAACCTAACCCTAACCCTAACCCTAGCCGTAACCCTAACCCTAACCCTAGCCCTAACCCTAACCCTAACCCTAACCCTAACCTTAGCCCTAACCCTAACCCCTAACCCCTAACCGTAACGCTAACCCTAAGCCTAACCCCTAACCCCTAACCCGTAACCCTAAACATAACCCTAAACCCTAACCCTAACCCTAACCCTAACCCTAGCCCTAACCCTAGCCCTAAGTCGTACCCTAACCCTAATCCTAACCCTAACCCAACCTTAACCCTAAAACTAACCTTAGCCCTTAAAACTAACCTAATAGAAACCCTAACCCTAACTCCTAACCCTAAGCCTAACCTAACCCTAACCCTAACCCTAGCCGTAACCCTAACCCTAACCCTAACCCTAGCCCTAACCCTAACCCTAACCTTAGCCCTAACCCTAACCCCTAACCCCTAACCGTAACGCTAACCCTAAGCCTAACCCCTAACCCCTAACCCCTAACCCTAACCCTAACCCTAAACCCTAACCCTAACCCTAACCCTAACCCTAGCCCTAACCCTAGCCCTAAGTCGTACCCTAACCCTAATCCTAACCCTAACCCAACCTTAACCCTAAAACTAACCTTAGCCCTTAAAACTAACCTAATAGAAACCCTAACCCTAACTCCTAACCCTAAGCCTAACCTAACCCTAACCCTAACCCTAGCCCTAACCCTAACCCTAACCCTAACCTTAGCCCTAACCCTAACCCCTAACCCCTAACCGTAACGCTAACCCTAAGCCTAACCCCTAACCCCTAACCCCTAACCCTAACCATAACCCTAAACCCTAACCCTAACCCTAACCCTAACCCTAGCCCTAACCCTAGCCCTAAGTCGTACCCTAACCCTAATCCTAACCCTAACCCAACCTTAACCCTAAAACTAACCTTAGCCCTTAAAACTAACCTAATAGAAACCCTAACCCTAACTCCTAACCCTAAGCCTAACCTAACCCTAACCCTAACCCTAGCCGTAACCCTAACCCTAACCCTAACCCTAGCCCTAAACCTAACCCTAACCCTAACCCTAACCCTAACCTTAGCCCTAACCCTAACCCCTAACCCCTAACCGTAACGCTAACCCTAAGCCTAACCCCTAACCCCTAACCATAACCCTAAACCCTAACCCTAACCCTAACCCTAACCCTAGCCCTAACCCTAGCCCTAAGTCGTACCCTAACCCTAATCCTAACCCTAACCCAACCTTAACCCTAAAACTAACCTTAGCCCTTAAAACTAACCTAATAGAAACCCTAACCCTAACTCCTAACCCTAAGCCTAACCTAACCCTAACCCTAACCCTAGCCGTAACCCTAACCCTAACCCTAACCCTAGCCCTAACCCTAACCCTAACCCTAACCTTAGCCCTAACCCTAACCCCTAACCCCTAACCGTAACGCTAACCCTAAGCCTAACCCCTAACCCCTAACCCCTAACCCTAACCATAACCCTAAACCCTAACCCTAACCCTAACCCTAACCCTAGCCCTAACCCTAGCCCTAAGTCGTACCCTAACCCTAATCCTAACCCTAACCCAACCTTAACCCTAAAACTAACCTTAGCCCTTAAAACTAACCTAATAGAAACCCTAACCCTAACTCCTAACCCTAAGCCTAACCTAACCCTAACCCTAACCCTAGCCGTAACCCTAACCCTAGCCCTAACCCTAACCCTAACCCTAACCCTAACCTTAGCCCTAACCCTAACTCCTAACCCCTAACCGTAACGCTAACCCTAAGCCTAACCCCTAACCCCTAACCCCTAACCCTAACCATAACCCTAAACCCTAACCCTAACCCTAACCCTAACCCTAGCCCTAACCCTAGCCCTAAGTCGTACCCTAACCCTAATCCTAACCCTAACCCAACCTTAACCCTAAAACTAACCTTAGCCCTTAAAACTAACCTAATAGAAACCCTAACCCTAACTCCTAACCCTAAGCCTAACCTAACCCTAACCCTAACCCTAGCCGTAACCCTAACCCTAACCCTAACCCTAGCCCTAAACCTAACCCTAACCCTAACCCTAACCCTAACCTTAGCCCTAACCCTAACCCCTAACCCCTAACCGTAACGCTAACCCTAAGCCTAACCCCTAACCCCTAACCATAACCCTAAACCCTAACCCTAACCCTAACCCTAACCCTAGCCCTAACCCTAGCCCTAAGTCGTACCCTAACCCTAATCCTAACCCTAACCCAACCTTAACCCTAAAACTAACCTTAGCCCTTAAAACTAACCTAATAGAAACCTTAACCCTAACTCCTAACCCTAAGCCTAACCTAACCCTAACCCTAACCCTAGCCGTAACCCTAACCCTAACCCTAACCCTAGCCCTAACCCTAACCCTAACCCTAACCTTAGCCCTAACCCTAACCCCTAACCCCTAACCGTAACGCTAACCCTAAGCCTAACCCCTAACCCCTAACCCCTAACCCTAACCATAACCCTAAACCCTAACCCTAACCCTAACCCTAACCCTAGCCCTAACCCTAGCCCTAAGTCGTACCCTAACCCTAATCCTAACCCTAACCCAACCTTAACCCTAAAACTAACCTTAGCCCTTAAAACTAACCTAATAGAAACCCTAAACCTAACTCCTAACCCTAAGCCTAACCTAACCCTAACCCTAACACTAGCCGTAACCCTAACCCTAACCCTAACCCTAGCCCTAACCCTAACCCTAACCCTAACCCTAACCCTAACCTTAGCCCTAACCCTAACTCCTAACCCCTAACCGTAACGCTAACCCTAAGCCTAACCCCGAACCCCTAACCCCTAACCCTAACCATAACCCTAAACCCTAACCCTAACCCTAACCCTAACCCTAGCCCTAAACCTAGCCCTAAGTCGTACCCTAACCCTAATCCTAACCCTAACCCAACCTTAACCCTAAAACTAACCTTAGCCCTTAAAACTAACCTAATAGAAACCCTAACCCTAACTCCTAACCCTAAGCCTAACCTAACCCTAACCCTAACCCTAGCCGTAACCCTAACCCTAACCCTAACCCTAGCCCTAAACCTAACCCTAACCCTAACCCTAACCCTAACCTTAGCCCTAACCCTAACCCCTAACCCCTAACCGTAACGCTAACCCTAAGCCTAACCCCTAACCCCTAACCCCTAACCCTAACCATAACCCTAAACCCTAACCCTAACCCTAACCCTAACCCTAGCCCTAACCCTAGCCCTAAGTCGTACCCTAACCCTAATCCTAACCCTAACCCAACCTTAACCCTAAAACTAACCTTAGCCCTTAAAACTAACCTAATAGAAACCCTAACCCTAACTCCTAACCCTAAGCCTAACCTAACCCTAACCCTAACCCTAGCCGTAACCCTAACCCTAACCCTAACCCTAGCCCTAACCCTAACCCTAACCCTAACCCTAACCTTAGCCCTAACCCTAACCCCTAACCCCTAACCGTAACGCTAACCCTAAGCCTAACCCCTAACCCCTAACCCCTAACCCTAACCATAACCCTAAACCCTAACCCTAACCCTAACCCTAACCCTAGCCCTAACCCTAGCCCTAAGTCGTACCCTAACCCTAATCCTAACCCTAACCCAACCTTAACCCTAAAACTAACCTTAGCCCTTAAAACTAACCTAATAGAAACCCTAACCCTAACTCCTAACCCTAAGCCTAACCTAACCCTAACCCTAACCCTAGCCGTAACCCTAACCCTAACCCTAACCCTAGCCCTAACCCTAACCCTAACCCTAACCCTAACCTTAGCCCTAACCCTAACCCCTAACCCCTAAACGTAACGCTAACCCTAAGCCTAACCCCTAACCCCTAACCCGTAACCCTAAACATAACCCTAAACCCTAACCCTAACCCTAACCCTAACCCTAGCCCTAACCCTAGCCCTAAGTCGTACCCTAACCCTAATCCTAACCCTAACCCAACCTTAACCCTAAAACTAACCTTAGCCCTTAAAACTAACCTAATAGAAACCCTAACCCTAACTCCTAACCCTAAGCCTAACCTAACCCTAACCCTAACCCTAGCCGTAACCCTAACCCTAACCCTAACCCTAACCCTAGCCCTAACCCTAACCCTAACCTTAGCCCTAACCCTAACCCCTAACCCCTAACCGTAACGCTAACCCTAAGCCTAACCCCTAACCCCTAACCCCTAACCCTAACCCTAACCCTAAACCCTAACCCTAACCCTAACCCTAACCCTAGCCCTAACCCTAGCCCTAAGTCGTACCCTAACCCTAATCCTAACCCTAACCCAACCTTAACCCTAAAACTAACCTTAGCCCTTAAAACTAACCTAATAGAAACCCTAACCCTAACTCCTAACCCTAAGCCTAACCTAACCCTAACCCTAACCCTAGCCGTAACCCTAACCCTAACCCTAGCCCTAACCCTAACCCTAACCCTAACCTTAGCCCTAACCCTAACCCCTAACCCCTAACCGTAACGCTAACCCTAAGCCTAACCCCTAACCCCTAACCCCTAACCCTAACCATAACCCTAAACCCTAACCCTAACCCTAACCCTAACCCTAGCCCTAACCCTAGCCCTAAGTCGTACCCTAACCCTAATCCTAACCCTAACCCAACCTTAACCCTAAAACTAACCTTAGCCCTTAAAACTAACCTAATAGAAACCCTAACCCTAACTCCTAACCCTAAGCCTAACCTAACCCTAACCCTAACCCTAGCCGTAACCCTAACCCTAACCCTAACCCTAGCCCTAACCCTAACCCTAACCCTAACCCTAACCTTAGCCCTAACCCTAACCCCTAACCCCTAACCGTAACGCTAACCCTAAGCCTAACCCCTAACCCCTAACCCCTAACCCTAACCATAACCCTAAACCCTAACCCTAACCCTAACCCTAACCCTAGCCCTAACCCTAGCCCTAAGTCGTACCCTAACCCTAATCCTAACCCTAACCCAACCTTAACCCTAAAACTAACCTTAGCCCTTAAAACTAACCTAATAGAAACCCTAACCCTAACTCCTAACCCTAAGCCTAACCTAACCCTAACCCTAGCCGTAACCCTAACCCTAACCCTAACCCTAGCCCTAACCCTAACCCTAACCCTAACCCTAACCTTAGACCTAACCCTAACCCCTAACCCCTAACCGTAACGCTAACCCTAAGCCTAACCCCTAACCCCTAACCCCTAACACTAACCATAACCCTAAACCCTAACCCTGACCCTAACCCTAACCCTAGCCCTAACCCTAGCCCTAAGTCGTACCCTAACCCTAATCCTAACCCTAACCCAACCTTAACCCTAAAACTAACCTAACCCTAACCCTAACCCTAGCCCTAACCCTAACCCTAACCTTAGCCCTAACCCTAACCCCTAACCCCTAACCGTAACGCTAACCCAAAGCCTAACACCTAACCCCTAACCCCTAACCCTGAACATAACCCTAAACCCTAACCCTAACCCTAGCCCTAACCCTAGCCCTAAGTCGTACCCTAACCCTAATCCTAACCCTAAACCAACCTTAACCCTAAAACTAACCTTAGCCCTTAAAACTAACCTAATAGAAACCCTAACCCTAACTCCTAACCCTAAGCCTAACCTAACCCTAACCCTAACCCTAGCCGTAACCCTAACCCTAACCCTAACCCTAGCCCTAACCCTAACCCTAACCCTAACCCTAACCCTAACCTTAGCCCTAACCCTAACCCCTAACCCCTAACCGTAACGCTAACCCTAAGCCTAACCCCTAACCCCTAACCCCTAACCCTAACCATAACCCTAAACCCTAACCCTAACCCTAACCCTAACCCTAGCCCTAACCCTAGCCCTAAGTCGTACCCTAACCCTAATCCTAACCCTAACCCAACCTTAACCCTAAAACTAACCTTAGCCCTTAAAACTAACCTAATAGAAACCCTAACCCTAACTCCTAACCCTAAGCCTAACCTAACCCTAACCCTAACCCTAGCCGTAACCCTAACCCTAACCCTAGCCCTAACCCTAACCCTAACCCTAACCTTAGCCCTAACCCTAACCCCTAACCCCTAACCGTAACGCTAACCCTAAGCCTAACCCCTAACCCCTAACCCCTAACCCTAACCATAACCCTAAACCCTAACCCTAACCCTAACCCTAACCCTAGCCCTAACCCTAGCCCTAAGTCGTACCCTAACCCTAATCCTAACCCTAACCCAACCTTAACCCTAAAACTAACCTTAGCCCTTAAAACTAACCTAATAGAAACCCTAACCCTAACTCCTAACCCTAAGCCTAACCTAACCCTAACCCTAACCCTAGCCGTAACCCTAACCCTAACCCTAACCCTAGCCCTAACCCTAACCCTAACCCTAACCCTAACCTTAGCCCTAACCCTAACCCCTAACCCCTAACCGTAACGCTAACCCTAAGCCTAACCCCTAACCCCTAACCCCTAACCCTAACCATAACCCTAAACCCTAACCCTAACCCTAACCCTAACCCTAGCCCTAACCCTAGCCCTAAGTCGTACCCTAACCCTAATCCTAACCCTAACCCAACCTTAACCCTAAAACTAACCTTAGCCCTTAAAACTAACCTAATAGAAACCCTAACCCTAACTCCTAACCCTAAGCCTAACCTAACCCTAACCCTAGCCGTAACCCTAACCCTAACCCTAACCCTAGCCCTAACCCTAACCCTAACCCTAACCCTAACCTTAGACCTAACCCTAACCCCTAACCCCTAACCGTAACGCTAACCCTAAGCCTAACCCCTAACCCCTAACCCCTAACACTAACCATAACCCTAAACCCTAACCCTGACCCTAACCCTAACCCTAGCCCTAACCCTAGCCCTAAGTCGTACCCTAACCCTAATCCTAACCCTAACCCAACCTTAACCCTAAAACTAACCTTAGCCCTTAAAACTAACCTAATAGAAACCCTAACCCTAACTCCTAACCCTAAGCCTAACCTAACCCTAACCCTAACCCTAGCCCTAACCCTAACCCTAACCTTAGCCCTAACCCTAACCCCTAACCCCTAACCGTAACGCTAACCCAAAGCCTAACACCTAACCCCTAACCCCTAACCCTGAACATAACCCTAAACCCTAACCCTAACCCTAGCCCTAACCCTAGCCCTAAGTCGTACCCTAACCCTAATCCTAACCCTAAACCAACCTTAACCCTAAAACTAACCTTAGCCCTTAAAACTAACCTAATAGAAACCCTAACCCTAACTCCTAACCCTAAGCCTAACCTAACCCTAACCCTAACCCTAGCCGTAACCCTAACCCTAACCCTAACCCTAGCCCTAACCCTAACCCTAACCCTAACCCTAACCCTAACCTTAGCCCTAACCCTAACCCCTAACCCCTAACCGTAACGCTAACCCTAAGCCTAACCCCTAACCCCTAACCCCTAACCCTAACCATAACCCTAAACCCTAACCCTAACCCTAACCCTAACCCTAGCCCTAACCCTAGCCCTAAGTCGTACCCTAACCCTAATCCTAACCCTAACCCAACCTTAACCCTAAAACTAACCTTAGCCCTTAAAACTAACCTAATAGAAACCCTAACCCTAACTCCTAACCCTAAGCCTAACCTAACCCTAACCCTAACCCTAGCCGTAACCCTAACCCTAAACCTAACCCTAGCCCTAACCCTAACCCTAACCCTAACCTTAGCCCTAACCCTAACCCCTAACCCCTAACCGTAACGCTAACCCTAAGCCTAACCCCTAACCCCTAACCCCTAACCCTAACCATAACCCTAAACCCTAACCCTAACCCTAACCCTAACCCTAGCCCTAACCCTAGCCCTAAGTCGTACCCTAACCCTAATCCTAACCCTAACCCAACCTTAACCCTAAAACTAACCTTAGCCCTTAAAACTAACCTAATAAAAACCCTAACCCTAACTCCTAACCCTAAGCCTAACCTAACCCTAACCCTAACCCTAGCCGTAACCCTAACCCTAACCCTAACCCTAGCCCTAACCCTAACCCTAACCCTAACCCTAACCTTAGCCCTAACCCTAACCCCTAACCGTAACGCTAACCCTAAGCCTAACCCCTAACCCCTAACCCCTAACCCTAACCATAACCCTAAACCCTAACCCTAACCCTAACCCTAACCCTAACCCTAGCCCTAACCCTAGCCCTAAGTCGTACCCTAACCCTAATCCTAACCCTAACCCAACCTTAACCCTAAAACTAACCTTAGCCCTTAAAACTAACCTAATAGAAACCCTAAACCTAACTCCTAACCCTAAGCCTAACCTAACCCTAACCCTAACCCTAGCCGTAACCCTAACCCTAACCCTAACCCTAGCCCTAACCCTAACCCTAACCCTAACCCTAACCCTAACCTTAGCCCTAACCCTAACCCCTAACCCCTAACCGTAACGCTAACCCTAACCCTAACCCCTAACCCCTAACCCCTAACCCTAACCATAACCCTAAACCCTAACCCTAACCCTAACCCTAACCCTAGCCCTAAGTCGTACCCTAACCCTAATCCTAACCCTAACCCAACCTTAACCCTAAAACTAACCTTAGCCCTTAAAACTAACCTAATAGAAACCCTAACCCTAACTCCTAACCCTAAGCCTAACCTAACCCTAACCCTAACCCTAGCCGTAACCCTAACCCTAACCCTAACCCTAGCCCTAACCCTAACCCTAACCCTAACCCTAACCTTAGCCCTAACCCTAACCCCTAACCCCTAACCGTAACGCTAACCCTAAGCCTAACCCCTAACCCCTAACCCCTAACCCTAACCATAACCCTAAACCCTAACCCTAACCCTAACCCTAACCCTAACCCTAACCCTAGCCCTAAGTCGTACCCTAACCCTAATCCTAACCCTAACCCAACCTTAACCCTAAAACTAACCTTAGCCCTTAAAACTAACCTAATAGAAACCCTAACCCTAACTCCTAACCCTAAGCCTAACCTAACCCTAACCCTAACCCTAGCCGTAACCCTAACCCTAACCCTAACCCTAGCCCTAACCCTAACCCTAACCCTAACCCTAACCTTAGCCCTAACCCTAACCCCTAACCCCTAACCGTAACGCTAACCCTAAGCCTAACCCCTAACCCCTAACCCCTAACCCTAACCATAACCCTAAACCCTAACCCTAACCCTAACCCTAGCCCTAACCCTAGCCCTAAGTCGTACCCTAACCCTAAACCTAACCCTAACCCAACCTTAACCCTAAAACTAACCTTAGCCCTTAAAACTAACCTAATAGAAACCCTAACCCTAACTCCTAACCCTAAGCCTAACCTAACCCTAACCCTAGCCGTAACCCTAACCCTAACCCTAACCCTAGCCCTAACCCTAACCCTAACCCTAACCCTAACCTTAGCCCTAACCCTAACCCCTAACCCCTAACCGTAACGCTAACCCTAAGCCTAACCCCTAACCCCTAACCCCTAACACTAACCATAACCCTAAACCCTAACCCTAACCCTAACCCTAACCCTAGCCCTAACCCTAGCCCTAAGTCGTACCCTAACCCTAATCCTAACCCTAACCCAACCTTAACCCTAAAACTAACCTTAGCCCTTAAAACTAACCTAATAGAAACCCTAACCCTAACTCCTAACCCTAAGCCTAACCTAACCCTAACCCTAACCCTAGCCCTAACCCTAACCCTAACCTTAGCCCTAACCCTAACCCCTAACCCCTAACCGTAACGCTAACCCTAAGCCTAACCCCTAACCCCTAACCCCTAACCCTGAACATAACCCTAAACCCTAACCCTAACCCTAACCCTAACCCTAGCCCTAAGTCGTACCCTAACCCTAATCCTAACCCTAACCCAACCTTAACCCTAAAACTAACCTTAGCCCTTAAAACTAACCTAATAGAAACCCTAACCCTAACTCCTAACCCTAAGCCTAACCTAACCCTAACCCTAACCCTAGCCGTAACCCTAACCCTAACCCTAACCATAGCCCTAACCCTAACCCTAACCCTAACCCTAACCCTAACCTTAGCCCTAACCCTAACCCCTAACCCCTAACCGTAACGCTAACCCTAAGCCTAACCCCTAACCCCTAACCCCTATCCCTAACCATAACCCTAAACCCTAACCCTAACCCTAACCCTAACCCTAGCCCTAACCCTAGCCCTAAGTCGTACCCTAACCCTAATCCTAACCCTAACCCAACCTTAACCCTAAAACTAACCTTAGCCCTTAAAACTAACCTAATAGAAACCCTAACCCTAACTCCTAACCCTAAGCCTAACCTAACCCTAACCCTAACCCTAGCCGTAACCCTAACCCTAACCCTAACCCTAGCCCTAACCCTAACCCTAACCCTAACCTTAGCCCTAACCCTAACCCCTAACCCCTAACCGTAACGCTAACCCTAAGCCTAACCCCTAACCCCTAACCCCTAACCCTAACCATAACCCTAAACCCTAACCCTAACCCTAACCCTAACCCTAGCCCTAACCCTAGCCCTAAGTCGTACCCTAACCCTAATCCTAACCCTAACCCAACCTTAACCCTAAAACTAACCTTAGCCCTTAAAACTAACCTAATAGAAACCCTAACCCTAACTCCTAACCCTAAGCCTAACCTAACCCTAACCCTAACCCTAGCCGTAACCCTAACCCTAACCCTAACCCTAGCCCTAACCCTAACCCTAACCCTAACCTTAGCCCTAACCCTAACCCCTAACCCCTAACCGTAACGCTAACCCTAAGCCTAACCCCTAACCCCTAACCCCTAACCCTAACCATAACCCTAAACCCTAACCCTAACCCTAACCCTAACCCTAGCCCTAACCCTAGCCCTAAGTCGTACCCTAACCCTAATCCTAACCCTAACCCAACCTTAACCCTAAAACTAACCTTAGCCCTTAAAACTAACCTAATAGAAACCCTAACCCTAACTCCTAACCCTAAGCCTAACCTAACCCTAACCCTAACCCTAGCCGTAACCCTAACCCTAACCCTAACCCTAGCCCTAACCCTAACCCTAACCCTAACCCTAACCTTAGCCCTAACCCTAACCCCTAACCCCTAACCGTAACGCTAACCCTAAGCCTAACCCCTAACCCCTAACCCCTAACCCTAACCATAACCCTAAACCCTAACCCTAACCCTAACCCTAACCCTAGCCCTAACCCTAGCCCTAAGTCGTACCCTAACCCTAATCCTAACCCTAACCCAACCTTAACCCTAAAACTAACCTTAGCCCTTAAAACTAACCTAATAGAAACCCTAACCCTAACTCCTAACCCTAAGCCTAACCTAACCCTAACCCTAACCCTAGCCCTAACCCTAACCCTAACCCTAACCCTAACCTTAGCCCTAACCCTAACCCCTAACCCCTAAACGTAACGATAACCCTAAGCCTAACCCCTAACCCCTAACCCGTAACCCTAAACATAACCCTAAACCCTAACCCTAACCCTAACCCTAACCCTAGCCCTAACCCTAGCCCTAAGTCGTACCCTAACCCTAATCCTAACCCTAACCCAACCTTAACCCTAAAACTAACCTTAGCCCTTAAAACTAACCTAATAGAAACCCTAACCCTAACTCCTAACCCTAAGCCTAACCTAACCCTAACCCTAACCCTAGCCGTAACCCTAACCCTAACCCTAACCCTAGCCCTAACCCTAACCCTAACCCTAACCTTAGCCCTAACCCTAACCCCTAACCCCTAACCGTAACGCTAACCCTAAGCCTAACCCCTAACCCCTAACCCCTAACCCTAACCATAACCCTAAACCCTAACCCTAACCCTAACCCTAACCCTAGCCCTAACCCTAGCCCTAAGTCGTACCCTAACCCTAATCCTAACCCTAACCCAACCTTAACCCTAAAACTAACCTTAGCCCTTAAAACTAACCTAATAAAAACCCTAACCCTAACTCCTAACCCTAAGCCTAACCTAACCCTAACCCTAACCCTAGCCGTAACCCTAACCCTAACCCTAACCCTAGCCCTAACCCTAACCCTAACCCTAACCTTAGCCCTAACCCTAACCCCTAACCCCTAACCGTAACGCTAACCCTAAGCCTAACCCCTAACCCCTAACCCCTAACCCTAACCATAACCCTAAACCCTAACCCTAACCCTAACCCTAACCCTAGCCCTAACCCTAGCCCTAAGTCGTACCCTAACCCTAATCCTAACCCTAACCCAACCTTAACCCTAAAACTAACCTTAGCCCTTAAAACTAACCTAATAGAAACCCTAACCCTAACTCCTAACCCTAAGCCTAACCTAACCCTAACCCTAACCCTAGCCGTAACCCTAACCCTAACCCTAACCCTAGCCCTAACCCTAACCCTAACCCTAACCCTAACCTTAGCCCTAACCCTAACCCCTAACCCCTAACCGTAACGCTAACCCTAAGCCTAACCCCTAACCCCTAACCCCTAACCCTAACCATAACCCTAAACCCTAACCCTAACCCTAACCCTAACCCTAGCCCTAACCCTAGCCCTAAGTCGTACCCTAACCCTAATCCTAACCCTAACCCAACCTTAACCCTAAAACTAACCTTAGCCCTTAAAACTAACCTAATAGAAACCCTAACCCTAACTCCTAACCCTAAGCCTAACCTAACCCTAACCCTAACCCTAGCCCTAACCCTAACCCTAACCCTAACCCTAACCTTAGCCCTAACCCTAACCCCTAAGCCCTAAACGTAACGCTAACCCTAAGCCTAACCCCTAACCCCTAACCCGTAACCCTAAACATAACCCTAAACCCTAACCCTAACCCTAACCCTAACCCTAGCCCTAACCCTAGCCCTAAGTCGTACCCTAACCCTAATCCTAACCCTAACCCAACCTTAACCCTAAAACTAACCTTAGCCCTTAAAACTAACCTAATAGAAACCCTAACCCTAACTCCTAACCCTAAGCCTAACCTAACCCTAACCCTAACCCTAGCCGTAACCCTAACCCTAACCCTAACCCTAGCCCTAACCCTAACCCTAACCTTAGCCCTAACCCTAACCCCTAACCCCTAACCGTAACGCTAACCCTAAGCCTAACCCCTAACCCCTAACCCCTAACCCTAACCATAACCCTAAACCCTAACCCTAACCCTAACCCTAACCCTAGCCCTAACCCTAGCCCTAAGTCGTACCCTAACCCTAATCCTAACCCTAACCCAACCTTAACCCTAAAACTAACCTTAGCCCTTAAAACTAACCTAATAGAAACCCTAACCCTAACTCCTAACCCTAAGCCTAACCTAACCCTAACCCTAACCCTAGCCGTAACCCTAACCCTAACCCTAACCCTAGCCCTAACCCTAACCCTAACCCTAACCCTAACCCTAACCTTAGCCCTAACCCTAACTCCTAACCCCTAACCGTAACGCTAACCCTAAGCCTAACCCCTAACCCCTAACCCCTAACCCTAACCATAACCCTAAACCCTAACCCTAACCCTAACCCTAACCCTAGCCCTAACCCTAGCCCTAAGTCGTACCCTAACCCTAATCCTAACCCTAACCCAACCTTAACCCTAAAACTAACCTTAGCCCTTAAAACTAACCTAATAGAAACCCTAACCCTAACTCCTAACCCTAAGCCTAACCTAACCCTAACCCTAACCCTAGCCGTAACCCTAACCCTAACCCTAACCCTAGCCCTAAACCTAACCCTAACCCTAACCCTAACCCTAACCTTAGCCCTAACCCTAACCCCTAACCCCTAACCGTAACGCTAACCCTAAGCCTAACCCCTAACCCCTAACCATAACCCTAAACCCTAACCCTAACCCTAACCCTAACCCTAGCCCTAACCCTAGCCCTAAGTCGTACCCTAACCCTAATCCTAACCCTAACCCAACCTTAACCCTAAAACTAACCTTAGCCCTTAAAACTAACCTAATAGAAACCCTAACCCTAACTCCTAACCCTAAGCCTAACCTAACCCTAACCCTAACCCTAGCCGTAACCCTAACCCTAACCCTAACCCTAGCCCTAACCCTAACCCTAACCCTAACCTTAGCCCTAACCCTAACCCC
Source organism: Buteo buteo (assembly GCF_964188355.1). NCBI lineage: Eukaryota > Metazoa > Chordata > Aves > Accipitriformes > Accipitridae > Buteo > Buteo buteo. The sequence goes on from NW_027439583.1 coordinate 31,980, forward strand.
TAACCCCTAACCGTAACGCTAACCCTAAGCCTAACCCCTAACCCCTAACCCCTAACCCTAACCATAACCCTAAACCCTAACCCTAACCCTAACCCTAACCCTAGCCCTAACCCTAGCCCTAAGTCGTACCCTAACCCTAATCCTAACCCTAACCCAACCTTAACCCTAAAACTAACCTTAGCCCTTAAAACTAACCTAATAGAAACCCTAACCCTAACTCCTAACCCTAAGCCTAACCTAACCCTAACCCTAACCCTAGCCGTAACCCTAACCCTAACCCTAGCCCTAACCCTAACCCTAACCCTAACCCTAACCCTAACCTTAGCCCTAACCCTAACTCCTAACCCCTAACCGTAACGCTAACCCTAAGCCTAATCCCTAACCCCTAACCCCTAACCCTAACCATAACCCTAAACCCTAACCCTAACCCTAACCCTAACCCTAGCCCTAACCCTAGCCCTAAGTCGTACCCTAACCCTAATCCTAACCCTAACCCAACCTTAACCCTAAAACTAACCTTAGCCCTTAAAACTAACCTAATAGAAACCCTAACCCTAACTCCTAACCCTAAGCCTAACCTAACCCTAACCCTAACCCTAGCCGTAACCCTAACCCTAACCCTAACCCTAGCCCTAAACCTAACCCTAACCCTAACCCTAACCCTAACCTTAGCCCTAACCCTAACCCCTAACCCCTAACCGTAACGCTAACCCTAAGCCTAACCCCTAACCCCTAACCCCTAACCCTAACCATAACCCTAAACCCTAACCCTAACCCTAACCCTAACCCTAGCCCTAACCCTAGCCCTAAGTCGTACCCTAACCCTAATCCTAACCCTAACCCAACCTTAACCCTAAAACTAACCTTAGCCCTTAAAACTAACCTAATAGAAACCCTAACCCTAACTCCTAACCCTAAGCCTAACCTAACCCTAACCCTAACCCTAGCCGTAACCCTAACCCTAACCCTAACCCTAGCCCTAACCCTAACCCTAACCCTAACCCTAACCCTAACCTTAGCCCTAACCCTAACCCCTAACCCCTAACCGTAACGCTAACCCTAAGCCTAACCCCTAACCCCTAACCCCTAACCCTAACCATAACCCTAAACCCTAACCCTAACCCTAACCCTAACCCTAGCCCTAACCCTAGCCCTAAGTCGTACCCTAACCCTAATCCTAACCCTAACCCAACCTTAACCCTAAAACTAACCTTAGCCCTTAAAACTAACCTAATAGAAACCCTAACCCTAACTCCTAACCCTAAGCCTAACCTAACCCTAACCCTAACCCTAGCCGTAACCCTAACCCTAACCCTAACCCTAGCCCTAACCCTAACCCTAACCCTAACCCTAACCTTAGCCCTAACCCTAACCCCTAACCCCTAACCGTAACGCTAACCCTAAGCCTAACCCCTAACCCCTAACCCCTAACCCTAACCATAACCCTAAACCCTAACCCTAACCCTAACCCTAACCCTAGCCCTAACCCTAGCCCTAAGTCGTACCCTAACCCTAATCCTAACCCTAACCCAACCTTAACCCTAAAACTAACCTTAGCCCTTAAAACTAACCTAATAGAAACCCTAACCCTAACTCCTAACCCTAAGCCTAACCTAACCCTAACCCTAACCCTAGCCGTAACCCTAACCCTAACCCTAACCCTAGCCCTAACCCTAACCCTAACCTTAGCCCTAACCCTAACCCCTAACCCCTAAACGTAACGCTAACCCTAAGCCTAACCCCTAACCCCTAACCCGTAACCCTAAACATAACCCTAAACCCTAACCCTAACCCTAACCCTAACCCTAGCCCTAACCCTAGCCCTAAGTCGTACCCTAACCCTAATCCTAACCCTAACCCAACCTTAACCCTAAAACTAACCTTAGCCCTTAAAACTAACCTAATAGAAACCCTAACCCTAACTCCTAACCCTAAGCCTAACCTAACCCTAACCCTAACCCTAGCCGTAACCCTAACCCTAACCCTAACCCTAGCCCTAACCCTAACCCTAACCTTAGCCCTAACCCTAACCCCTAACCCCTAACCGTAACACTAACCCTAAGCCTAACCCCTAACCCCTAACCCCTAACCCTAACCCTAACCCTAAACCCTAACCCTAACCCTAACCCTAACCCTAGCCCTAACCCTAGCCCTAAGTCGTACCCTAACCCTAATCCTAACCCTAACCCAACCTTAACCCTAAAACTAACCTTAGCCCTTAAAACTAACCTAATAGAAACCCTAACCCTAACTCCTAACCCTAAGCCTAACCTAACCCTAACCCTAACCCTAGCCGTAACCCTAACCCTAACCCTAACCCTAGCCCTAACCCTAACCCTAACCCTAACCCTAACCCTAACCTTAGCCCTAACCCTAACCCCTAACCCCTAACCGTAACGCTAACCCTAAGCCTAACCCCTAACCCCTAACCCCTAACCCTAACCATAACCCTAAACCCTAACCCTAACCCTAACCCTAACCCTAGCCCTAACCCTAGCCCTAAGTCGTACCCTAACCCTAATCCTAACCCTAACCCAACCTTAACCCTAAAACTAACCTTAGCCCTTAAAACTAACCTAATAGAAACCCTAACCCTAACTCCTAACCCTAAGCCTAACCTAACCCTAACCCTAACCCTAGCCGTAACCCTAACCCTAACGCTAACCCTAGCCCTAACCCTAACCCTAACCCTAACCCTAACCCTAACCTTAGCCCTAACCCTAACCCCTAACCCCTAACCGTAACGCTAACCCTAAGCCTAACCCCTAACCCCTAACCCCTAACCCTAACCCTAACCCTAAACCCTAACCCTAACCCTAACCCTAACCCTAGCCCTAACCCTAGCCCTAAGTCGTACCCTAACCCTAATCCTAACCCTAACCCAACCTTAACCCTAAAACTAAACTTAGCCCTTAAAACTAACCTAATAGAAACCCTAACCCTAACTCCTAACCCTAAGCCTAACCTAACCCTAACCCTAACCCTAGCCGTAACCCTAACCCTAACCCTAACCCTAGCCCTAACCCTAACCCTAACCCTAACCCTAACCTTAGGCCTAACCCTAACCCCTAACCCCTAACCGTAACGCTA
>NW_027439584.1:0-34946 GCF_964188355.1 Buteo buteo
TTAGGGTTAGGGTTAGGGTTAGGGTTAGGGCTAGGGTTAGGGTTAGGGTTAGGGTTACGGCTAGGGTTAGGGTTAGGGTTAGGTTAGGCTTAGGGTTAGGAGTTAGGGTTAGGGTTTCTATTAGGTTAGTTTTAAGGGCTAAGGTTAGTTTTAGGGTTAAGGTTGGGTTAGGGTTAGGATTAGGGTTAGGGTACGACTTAGGGCTAGGGTTAGGGCTAGGGTTAGGGTTAGGGTTAGGGTTAGGGTTTAGGGTTATGGTTAGGGTTAGGGGTTAGGGGTTAGGGGTTAGGCTTAGGGTTAGCGTTACGGTTAGGGGTTAGGGGTTAGGGTTAGGGCTAAGGTTAGGGTTAGGGTTAGGGTTAGGGTTAGGGCTAGGGTTAGGGTTAGGGTTAGGGTTACGGCTAGGGTTAGGGTTAGGGTTAGGTTAGGCTTAGGGTTAGGAGTTAGGGTTAGGGTTTCTATTAGGTTAGTTTTAAGGGCTAAGGTTAGTTTTAGGGTTAAGGTTGGGTTAGGGTTAGGATTAGGGTTAGGGTACGACTTAGGGCTAGGGTTAGGGCTAGGGTTAGGGTTAGGGTTAGGGTTAGGGTTTAGGGTTATGGTTAGGGTTAGGGGTTAGGGGTTAGGGGTTAGGCTTAGGGTTAGCGTTACGGTTAGGGGTTAGGGGTTAGGGTTAGGGCTAAGGTTAGGGTTAGGGTTAGGGTTAGGGTTAGGGCTAGGGTTAGGGTTAGGGTTAGGGTTACGGCTAGGGTTAGGGTTAGGGTTAGGTTAGGCTTAGGGTTAGGAGTTAGGGTTAGGGTTTCTATTAGGTTAGTTTTAAGGGCTAAGGTTAGTTTTAGGGTTAAGGTTGGGTTAGGGTTAGGATTAGGGTTAGGGTACGACTTAGGGCTAGGGTTAGGGCTAGGGTTAGGGTTAGGGTTAGGGTTAGGGTTTAGGGTTATGGTTAGGGTTAGGGGTTAGGGGTTAGGGGTTAGGCTTAGGGTTAGCGTTACGGTTAGGGGTTAGGGGTTAGGGTTAGGGCTAAGGTTAGGGTTAGGGTTAGGGTTAGGGTTAGGGCTAGGGTTAGGGTTAGGGTTAGGGTTACGGCTAGGGTTAGGGTTAGGGTTAGGTTAGGCTTAGGGTTAGGAGTTAGGGTTAGGGTTTCTATTAGGTTAGTTTTAAGGGCTAAGGTTAGTTTTAGGGTTAAGGTTGGGTTAGGGTTAGGATTAGGGTTAGGGTACGACTTAGGGCTAGGGTTAGGGCTAGGGTTAGGGTTAGGGTTAGGGTTAGGGTTTAGGGTTATGGTTAGGGTTAGGGGTTAGGGGTTAGGGGTTAGGCTTAGGGTTAGCGTTACGGTTAGGGGTTAGGGGTTAGGGTTAGGGCTAAGGTTAGGGTTAGGGTTAGGGTTAGGGTTAGGGCTAGGGTTAGGGTTAGGGTTAGGGTTACGGCTAGGGTTAGGGTTAGGGTTAGGTTAGGCTTAGGGTTAGGAGTTAGGGTTAGGGTTTCTATTAGGTTAGTTTTAAGGGCTAAGGTTAGTTTTAGGGTTAAGGTTGGGTTAGGGTTAGGATTAGGGTTAGGGTACGACTTAGGGCTAGGGTTAGGGCTAGGGTTAGGGTTAGGGTTAGGGTTAGGGTTTAGGGTTATGGTTAGGGTTAGGGGTTAGGGGTTAGGGGTTAGGCTTAGGGTTAGCGTTACGGTTAGGGGTTAGGGGTTAGGGTTAGGGCTAAGGTTAGGGTTAGGGTTAGGGTTAGGGTTAGGGCTAGGGTTAGGGTTAGGGTTAGGGTTACGGCTAGGGTTAGGGTTAGGGTTAGGTTAGGCTTAGGGTTAGGAGTTAGGGTTAGGGTTTCTATTAGGTTAGTTTTAAGGGCTAAGGTTAGTTTTAGGGTTAAGGTTGGGTTAGGGTTAGGATTAGGGTTAGGGTACGACTTAGGGCTAGGGTTAGGGCTAGGGTTAGGGTTAGGGTTAGGGTTAGGGTTTAGGGTTATGGTTAGGGTTAGGGGTTAGGGGTTAGGGGTTAGGCTTAGGGTTAGCGTTACGGTTAGGGGTTAGGGGTTAGGGTTAGGGCTAAGGTTAGGGTTAGGGTTAGGGTTAGGGTTAGGGCTAGGGTTAGGGTTAGGGTTAGGGTTACGGCTAGGGTTAGGGTTAGGGTTAGGTTAGGCTTAGGGTTAGGAGTTAGGGTTAGGGTTTCTATTAGGTTAGTTTTAAGGGCTAAGGTTAGTTTTAGGGTTAAGGTTGGGTTAGGGTTAGGATTAGGGTTAGGGTACGACTTAGGGCTAGGGTTAGGGCTAGGGTTAGGGTTAGGGTTAGGGTTAGGGTTTAGGGTTATGGTTAGGGTTAGGGGTTAGGGGTTAGGGGTTAGGCTTAGGGTTAGCGTTACGGTTAGGGGTTAGGGGTTAGGGTTAGGGCTAAGGTTAGGGTTAGGGTTAGGGTTAGGGTTAGGGCTAGGGTTAGGGTTAGGGTTAGGGTTACGGCTAGGGTTAGGGTTAGGGTTAGGTTAGGCTTAGGGTTAGGAGTTAGGGTTAGGGTTTCTATTAGGTTAGTTTTAAGGGCTAAGGTTAGTTTTAGGGTTAAGGTTGGGTTAGGGTTAGGATTAGGGTTAGGGTACGACTTAGGGCTAGGGTTAGGGCTAGGGTTAGGGTTAGGGTTAGGGTTAGGGTTTAGGGTTATGGTTAGGGTTAGGGGTTAGGGGTTAGGGGTTAGGCTTAGGGTTAGCGTTACGGTTAGGGGTTAGGGGTTAGGGTTAGGGCTAAGGTTAGGGTTAGGGTTAGGGTTAGGGTTAGGGCTAGGGTTAGGGTTAGGGTTAGGGTTACGGCTAGGGTTAGGGTTAGGGTTAGGTTAGGCTTAGGGTTAGGAGTTAGGGTTAGGGTTTCTATTAGGTTAGTTTTAAGGGCTAAGGTTAGTTTTAGGGTTAAGGTTGGGTTAGGGTTAGGATTAGGGTTAGGGTACGACTTAGGGCTAGGGTTAGGGCTAGGGTTAGGGTTAGGGTTAGGGTTAGGGTTTAGGGTTATGGTTAGGGTTAGGGGTTAGGGGTTAGGGGTTAGGCTTAGGGTTAGCGTTACGGTTAGGGGTTAGGGGTTAGGGTTAGGGCTAAGGTTAGGGTTAGGGTTAGGGTTAGGGTTAGGGCTAGGGTTAGGGTTAGGGTTAGGGTTACGGCTAGGGTTAGGGTTAGGGTTAGGTTAGGCTTAGGGTTAGGAGTTAGGGTTAGGGTTTCTATTAGGTTAGTTTTAAGGGCTAAGGTTAGTTTTAGGGTTAAGGTTGGGTTAGGGTTAGGATTAGGGTTAGGGTACGACTTAGGGCTAGGGTTAGGGCTAGGGTTAGGGTTAGGGTTAGGGTTAGGGTTTAGGGTTATGGTTAGGGTTAGGGGTTAGGGGTTAGGGGTTAGGCTTAGGGTTAGCGTTACGGTTAGGGGTTAGGGGTTAGGGTTAGGGCTAAGGTTAGGGTTAGGGTTAGGGTTAGGGTTAGGGCTAGGGTTAGGGTTAGGGTTAGGGTTACGGCTAGGGTTAGGGTTAGGGTTAGGTTAGGCTTAGGGTTAGGAGTTAGGGTTAGGGTTTCTATTAGGTTAGTTTTAAGGGCTAAGGTTAGTTTTAGGGTTAAGGTTGGGTTAGGGTTAGGATTAGGGTTAGGGTACGACTTAGGGCTAGGGTTAGGGCTAGGGTTAGGGTTAGGGTTAGGGTTAGGGTTTAGGGTTATGGTTAGGGTTAGGGGTTAGGGGTTAGGGGTTAGGCTTAGGGTTAGCGTTACGGTTAGGGGTTAGGGGTTAGGGTTAGGGCTAAGGTTAGGGTTAGGGTTAGGGTTAGGGTTAGGGCTAGGGTTAGGGTTAGGGTTAGGGTTACGGCTAGGGTTAGGGTTAGGGTTAGGTTAGGCTTAGGGTTAGGAGTTAGGGTTAGGGTTTCTATTAGGTTAGTTTTAAGGGCTAAGGTTAGTTTTAGGGTTAAGGTTGGGTTAGGGTTAGGATTAGGGTTAGGGTACGACTTAGGGCTAGGGTTAGGGCTAGGGTTAGGGTTAGGGTTAGGGTTAGGGTTTAGGGTTATGGTTAGGGTTAGGGGTTAGGGGTTAGGGGTTAGGCTTAGGGTTAGCGTTACGGTTAGGGGTTAGGGGTTAGGGTTAGGGCTAAGGTTAGGGTTAGGGTTAGGGTTAGGGTTAGGGCTAGGGTTAGGGTTAGGGTTAGGGTTACGGCTAGGGTTAGGGTTAGGGTTAGGTTAGGCTTAGGGTTAGGAGTTAGGGTTAGGGTTTCTATTAGGTTAGTTTTAAGGGCTAAGGTTAGTTTTAGGGTTAAGGTTGGGTTAGGGTTAGGATTAGGGTTAGGGTACGACTTAGGGCTAGGGTTAGGGCTAGGGTTAGGGTTAGGGTTAGGGTTAGGGTTTAGGGTTATGGTTAGGGTTAGGGGTTAGGGGTTAGGGGTTAGGCTTAGGGTTAGCGTTACGGTTAGGGGTTAGGGGTTAGGGTTAGGGCTAAGGTTAGGGTTAGGGTTAGGGTTAGGGTTAGGGCTAGGGTTAGGGTTAGGGTTAGGGTTACGGCTAGGGTTAGGGTTAGGGTTAGGTTAGGCTTAGGGTTAGGAGTTAGGGTTAGGGTTTCTATTAGGTTAGTTTTAAGGGCTAAGGTTAGTTTTAGGGTTAAGGTTGGGTTAGGGTTAGGATTAGGGTTAGGGTACGACTTAGGGCTAGGGTTAGGGCTAGGGTTAGGGTTAGGGTTAGGGTTAGGGTTTAGGGTTATGGTTAGGGTTAGGGGTTAGGGGTTAGGGGTTAGGCTTAGGGTTAGCGTTACGGTTAGGGGTTAGGGGTTAGGGTTAGGGCTAAGGTTAGGGTTAGGGTTAGGGTTAGGGTTAGGGCTAGGGTTAGGGTTAGGGTTAGGGTTACGGCTAGGGTTAGGGTTAGGGTTAGGTTAGGCTTAGGGTTAGGAGTTAGGGTTAGGGTTTCTATTAGGTTAGTTTTAAGGGCTAAGGTTAGTTTTAGGGTTAAGGTTGGGTTAGGGTTAGGATTAGGGTTAGGGTACGACTTAGGGCTAGGGTTAGGGCTAGGGTTAGGGTTAGGGTTAGGGTTAGGGTTTAGGGTTATGGTTAGGGTTAGGGGTTAGGGGTTAGGGGTTAGGCTTAGGGTTAGCGTTACGGTTAGGGGTTAGGGGTTAGGGTTAGGGCTAAGGTTAGGGTTAGGGTTAGGGTTAGGGTTAGGGCTAGGGTTAGGGTTAGGGTTAGGGTTACGGCTAGGGTTAGGGTTAGGGTTAGGTTAGGCTTAGGGTTAGGAGTTAGGGTTAGGGTTTCTATTAGGTTAGTTTTAAGGGCTAAGGTTAGTTTTAGGGTTAAGGTTGGGTTAGGGTTAGGATTAGGGTTAGGGTACGACTTAGGGCTAGGGTTAGGGCTAGGGTTAGGGTTAGGGTTAGGGTTAGGGTTTAGGGTTATGGTTAGGGTTAGGGGTTAGGGGTTAGGGGTTAGGCTTAGGGTTAGCGTTACGGTTAGGGGTTAGGGGTTAGGGTTAGGGCTAAGGTTAGGGTTAGGGTTAGGGTTAGGGTTAGGGCTAGGGTTAGGGTTAGGGTTAGGGTTACGGCTAGGGTTAGGGTTAGGGTTAGGTTAGGCTTAGGGTTAGGAGTTAGGGTTAGGGTTTCTATTAGGTTAGTTTTAAGGGCTAAGGTTAGTTTTAGGGTTAAGGTTGGGTTAGGGTTAGGATTAGGGTTAGGGTACGACTTAGGGCTAGGGTTAGGGCTAGGGTTAGGGTTAGGGTTAGGGTTAGGGTTTAGGGTTATGGTTAGGGTTAGGGGTTAGGGGTTAGGGGTTAGGCTTAGGGTTAGCGTTACGGTTAGGGGTTAGGGGTTAGGGTTAGGGCTAAGGTTAGGGTTAGGGTTAGGGTTAGGGTTAGGGCTAGGGTTAGGGTTAGGGTTAGGGTTACGGCTAGGGTTAGGGTTAGGGTTAGGTTAGGCTTAGGGTTAGGAGTTAGGGTTAGGGTTTCTATTAGGTTAGTTTTAAGGGCTAAGGTTAGTTTTAGGGTTAAGGTTGGGTTAGGGTTAGGATTAGGGTTAGGGTACGACTTAGGGCTAGGGTTAGGGCTAGGGTTAGGGTTAGGGTTAGGGTTAGGGTTTAGGGTTATGGTTAGGGTTAGGGGTTAGGGGTTAGGGGTTAGGCTTAGGGTTAGCGTTACGGTTAGGGGTTAGGGGTTAGGGTTAGGGCTAAGGTTAGGGTTAGGGTTAGGGTTAGGGTTAGGGCTAGGGTTAGGGTTAGGGTTAGGGTTACGGCTAGGGTTAGGGTTAGGGTTAGGTTAGGCTTAGGGTTAGGAGTTAGGGTTAGGGTTTCTATTAGGTTAGTTTTAAGGGCTAAGGTTAGTTTTAGGGTTAAGGTTGGGTTAGGGTTAGGATTAGGGTTAGGGTACGACTTAGGGCTAGGGTTAGGGCTAGGGTTAGGGTTAGGGTTAGGGTTAGGGTTTAGGGTTATGGTTAGGGTTAGGGGTTAGGGGTTAGGGGTTAGGCTTAGGGTTAGCGTTACGGTTAGGGGTTAGGGGTTAGGGTTAGGGCTAAGGTTAGGGTTAGGGTTAGGGTTAGGGTTAGGGCTAGGGTTAGGGTTAGGGTTAGGGTTACGGCTAGGGTTAGGGTTAGGGTTAGGTTAGGCTTAGGGTTAGGAGTTAGGGTTAGGGTTTCTATTAGGTTAGTTTTAAGGGCTAAGGTTAGTTTTAGGGTTAAGGTTGGGTTAGGGTTAGGATTAGGGTTAGGGTACGACTTAGGGCTAGGGTTAGGGCTAGGGTTAGGGTTAGGGTTAGGGTTAGGGTTTAGGGTTATGGTTAGGGTTAGGGGTTAGGGGTTAGGGGTTAGGCTTAGGGTTAGCGTTACGGTTAGGGGTTAGGGGTTAGGGTTAGGGCTAAGGTTAGGGTTAGGGTTAGGGTTAGGGTTAGGGCTAGGGTTAGGGTTAGGGTTAGGGTTACGGCTAGGGTTAGGGTTAGGGTTAGGTTAGGCTTAGGGTTAGGAGTTAGGGTTAGGGTTTCTATTAGGTTAGTTTTAAGGGCTAAGGTTAGTTTTAGGGTTAAGGTTGGGTTAGGGTTAGGATTAGGGTTAGGGTACGACTTAGGGCTAGGGTTAGGGCTAGGGTTAGGGTTAGGGTTAGGGTTAGGGTTTAGGGTTATGGTTAGGGTTAGGGGTTAGGGGTTAGGGGTTAGGCTTAGGGTTAGCGTTACGGTTAGGGGTTAGGGGTTAGGGTTAGGGCTAAGGTTAGGGTTAGGGTTAGGGTTAGGGTTAGGGCTAGGGTTAGGGTTAGGGTTAGGGTTACGGCTAGGGTTAGGGTTAGGGTTAGGTTAGGCTTAGGGTTAGGAGTTAGGGTTAGGGTTTCTATTAGGTTAGTTTTAAGGGCTAAGGTTAGTTTTAGGGTTAAGGTTGGGTTAGGGTTAGGATTAGGGTTAGGGTACGACTTAGGGCTAGGGTTAGGGCTAGGGTTAGGGTTAGGGTTAGGGTTAGGGTTTAGGGTTATGGTTAGGGTTAGGGGTTAGGGGTTAGGGGTTAGGCTTAGGGTTAGCGTTACGGTTAGGGGTTAGGGGTTAGGGTTAGGGCTAAGGTTAGGGTTAGGGTTAGGGTTAGGGTTAGGGCTAGGGTTAGGGTTAGGGTTAGGGTTACGGCTAGGGTTAGGGTTAGGGTTAGGTTAGGCTTAGGGTTAGGATTTAGGGTTAGGGTTTCTATTAGGTTAGTTTTAAGGGCTAAGGTTAGTTTTAGGGTTAAGGTTGGGTTAGGGTTAGGATTAGGGTTAGGGTACGACTTAGGGCTAGGGTTAGGGCTAGGGTTAGGGTTAGGGTTAGGGTTAGGGTTTAGGGTTATGGTTAGGGTTAGGGGTTAGGGGTTAGGGGTTAGGCTTAGGGTTAGCGTTACGGTTAGGGGTTAGGGGTTAGGGTTAGGGCTAAGGTTAGGGTTAGGGTTAGGGTTAGGGTTAGGGCTAGGGTTAGGGTTAGGGTTAGGGTTACGGCTAGGGTTAGGGTTAGGGTTAGGTTAGGCTTAGGGTTAGGAGTTAGGGTTAGGGTTTCTATTAGGTTAGTTTTAAGGGCTAAGGTTAGTTTTAGGGTTAAGGTTGGGTTAGGGTTAGGATTAGGGTTAGGGTACGACTTAGGGCTAGGGTTAGGGCTAGGGTTAGGGTTAGGGTTAGGGTTAGGGTTTAGGGTTATGGTTAGGGTTAGGGGTTAGGGGTTAGGGGTTAGGCTTAGGGTTAGCGTTACGGTTAGGGGTTAGGGGTTAGGGTTAGGGCTAAGGTTAGGGTTAGGGTTAGGGTTAGGGTTAGGGCTAGGGTTAGGGTTAGGGTTAGGGTTACGGCTAGGGTTAGGGTTAGGGTTAGGTTAGGCTTAGGGTTAGGAGTTAGGGTTAGGGTTTCTATTAGGTTAGTTTTAAGGGCTAAGGTTAGTTTTAGGGTTAAGGTTGGGTTAGGGTTAGGATTAGGGTTAGGGTACGACTTAGGGCTAGGGTTAGGGCTAGGGTTAGGGTTAGGGTTAGGGTTAGGGTTTAGGGTTATGGTTAGGGTTAGGGGTTAGGGGTTAGGGGTTAGGCTTAGGGTTAGCGTTACGGTTAGGGGTTAGGGGTTAGGGTTAGGGCTAAGGTTAGGGTTAGGGTTAGGGTTAGGGTTAGGGCTAGGGTTAGGGTTAGGGTTAGGGTTACGGCTAGGGTTAGGGTTAGGGTTAGGTTAGGCTTAGGGTTAGGAGTTAGGGTTAGGGTTTCTATTAGGTTAGTTTTAAGGGCTAAGGTTAGTTTTAGGGTTAAGGTTGGGTTAGGGTTAGGATTAGGGTTAGGGTACGACTTAGGGCTAGGGTTAGGGCTAGGGTTAGGGTTAGGGTTAGGGTTAGGGTTTAGGGTTATGGTTAGGGTTAGGGGTTAGGGGTTAGGGGTTAGGCTTAGGGTTAGCGTTACGGTTAGGGGTTAGGGGTTAGGGTTAGGGCTAAGGTTAGGGTTAGGGTTAGGGTTAGGGTTAGGGCTAGGGTTAGGGTTAGGGTTAGGGTTACGGCTAGGGTTAGGGTTAGGGTTAGGTTAGGCTTAGGGTTAGGAGTTAGGGTTAGGGTTTCTATTAGGTTAGTTTTAAGGGCTAAGGTTAGTTTTAGGGTTAAGGTTGGGTTAGGGTTAGGATTAGGGTTAGGGTACGACTTAGGGCTAGGGTTAGGGCTAGGGTTAGGGTTAGGGTTAGGGTTAGGGTTTAGGGTTATGGTTAGGGTTAGGGGTTAGGGGTTAGGGGTTAGGCTTAGGGTTAGCGTTACGGTTAGGGGTTAGGGGTTAGGGTTAGGGCTAAGGTTAGGGTTAGGGTTAGGGTTAGGGTTAGGGCTAGGGTTAGGGTTAGGGTTAGGGTTACGGCTAGGGTTAGGGTTAGGGTTAGGTTAGGCTTAGGGTTAGGAGTTAGGGTTAGGGTTTCTATTAGGTTAGTTTTAAGGGCTAAGGTTAGTTTTAGGGTTAAGGTTGGGTTAGGGTTAGGATTAGGGTTAGGGTACGACTTAGGGCTAGGGTTAGGGCTAGGGTTAGGGTTAGGGTTAGGGTTAGGGTTTAGGGTTATGGTTAGGGTTAGGGGTTAGGGGTTAGGGGTTAGGCTTAGGGTTAGCGTTACGGTTAGGGGTTAGGGGTTAGGGTTAGGGCTAAGGTTAGGGTTAGGGTTAGGGTTAGGGTTAGGGCTAGGGTTAGGGTTAGGGTTAGGGTTACGGCTAGGGTTAGGGTTAGGGTTAGGTTAGGCTTAGGGTTAGGAGTTAGGGTTAGGGTTTCTATTAGGTTAGTTTTAAGGGCTAAGGTTAGTTTTAGGGTTAAGGTTGGGTTAGGGTTAGGATTAGGGTTAGGGTACGACTTAGGGCTAGGGTTAGGGCTAGGGTTAGGGTTAGGGTTAGGGTTAGGGTTTAGGGTTATGGTTAGGGTTAGGGGTTAGGGGTTAGGGGTTAGGCTTAGGGTTAGCGTTACGGTTAGGGGTTAGGGGTTAGGGTTAGGGCTAAGGTTAGGGTTAGGGTTAGGGTTAGGGTTAGGGCTAGGGTTAGGGTTAGGGTTAGGGTTACGGCTAGGGTTAGGGTTAGGGTTAGGTTAGGCTTAGGGTTAGGAGTTAGGGTTAGGGTTTCTATTAGGTTAGTTTTAAGGGCTAAGGTTAGTTTTAGGGTTAAGGTTGGGTTAGGGTTAGGATTAGGGTTAGGGTACGACTTAGGGCTAGGGTTAGGGCTAGGGTTAGGGTTAGGGTTAGGGTTAGGGTTTAGGGTTATGGTTAGGGTTAGGGGTTAGGGGTTAGGGGTTAGGCTTAGGGTTAGCGTTACGGTTAGGGGTTAGGGGTTAGGGTTAGGGCTAAGGTTAGGGTTAGGGTTAGGGTTAGGGTTAGGGCTAGGGTTAGGGTTAGGGTTAGGGTTACGGCTAGGGTTAGGGTTAGGGTTAGGTTAGGCTTAGGGTTAGGAGTTAGGGTTAGGGTTTCTATTAGGTTAGTTTTAAGGGCTAAGGTTAGTTTTAGGGTTAAGGTTGGGTTAGGGTTAGGATTAGGGTTAGGGTACGACTTAGGGCTAGGGTTAGGGCTAGGGTTAGGGTTAGGGTTAGGGTTAGGGTTTAGGGTTATGGTTAGGGTTAGGGGTTAGGGGTTAGGGGTTAGGCTTAGGGTTAGCGTTACGGTTAGGGGTTAGGGGTTAGGGTTAGGGCTAAGGTTAGGGTTAGGGTTAGGGTTAGGGTTAGGGCTAGGGTTAGGGTTAGGGTTAGGGTTACGGCTAGGGTTAGGGTTAGGGTTAGGTTAGGCTTAGGGTTAGGAGTTAGGGTTAGGGTTTCTATTAGGTTAGTTTTAAGGGCTAAGGTTAGTTTTAGGGTTAAGGTTGGGTTAGGGTTAGGATTAGGGTTAGGGTACGACTTAGGGCTAGGGTTAGGGCTAGGGTTAGGGTTAGGGTTAGGGTTAGGGTTTAGGGTTATGGTTAGGGTTAGGGGTTAGGGGTTAGGGGTTAGGCTTAGGGTTAGCGTTACGGTTAGGGGTTAGGGGTTAGGGTTAGGGCTAAGGTTAGGGTTAGGGTTAGGGTTAGGGTTAGGGCTAGGGTTAGGGTTAGGGTTAGGGTTACGGCTAGGGTTAGGGTTAGGGTTAGGTTAGGCTTAGGGTTAGGAGTTAGGGTTAGGGTTTCTATTAGGTTAGTTTTAAGGGCTAAGGTTAGTTTTAGGGTTAAGGTTGGGTTAGGGTTAGGATTAGGGTTAGGGTACGACTTAGGGCTAGGGTTAGGGCTAGGGTTAGGGTTAGGGTTAGGGTTAGGGTTTAGGGTTATGGTTAGGGTTAGGGGTTAGGGGTTAGGGGTTAGGCTTAGGGTTAGCGTTACGGTTAGGGGTTAGGGGTTAGGGTTAGGGCTAAGGTTAGGGTTAGGGTTAGGGTTAGGGTTAGGGCTAGGGTTAGGGTTAGGGTTAGGGTTACGGCTAGGGTTAGGGTTAGGGTTAGGTTAGGCTTAGGGTTAGGAGTTAGGGTTAGGGTTTCTATTAGGTTAGTTTTAAGGGCTAAGGTTAGTTTTAGGGTTAAGGTTGGGTTAGGGTTAGGATTAGGGTTAGGGTACGACTTAGGGCTAGGGTTAGGGCTAGGGTTAGGGTTAGGGTTAGGGTTAGGGTTTAGGGTTATGGTTAGGGTTAGGGGTTAGGGGTTAGGGGTTAGGCTTAGGGTTAGCGTTACGGTTAGGGGTTAGGGGTTAGGGTTAGGGCTAAGGTTAGGGTTAGGGTTAGGGTTAGGGTTAGGGCTAGGGTTAGGGTTAGGGTTAGGGTTACGGCTAGGGTTAGGGTTAGGGTTAGGTTAGGCTTAGGGTTAGGAGTTAGGGTTAGGGTTTCTATTAGGTTAGTTTTAAGGGCTAAGGTTAGTTTTAGGGTTAAGGTTGGGTTAGGGTTAGGATTAGGGTTAGGGTACGACTTAGGGCTAGGGTTAGGGCTAGGGTTAGGGTTAGGGTTAGGGTTAGGGTTTAGGGTTATGGTTAGGCTTAGGGGTTAGGGGTTAGGGGTTAGGCTTAGGGTTAGCGTTACGGTTAGGGGTTAGGGGTTAGGGTTAGGGCTAAGGTTAGGGTTAGGGTTAGGGTTAGGGTTAGGGCTAGGGTTAGGGTTAGGGTTAGGGTTACGGCTAGGGTTAGGGTTAGGGTTAGGTTAGGCTTAGGGTTAGGAGTTAGGGTTAGGGTTTCTATTAGGTTAGTTTTAAGGGCTAAGGTTAGTTTTAGGGTTAAGGTTGGGTTAGGGTTAGGATTAGGGTTAGGGTACGACTTAGGGCTAGGGTTAGGGCTAGGGTTAGGGTTAGGGTTAGGGTTAGGGTTTAGGGTTATGGTTAGGGTTAGGGGTTAGGGGTTAGGGGTTAGGCTTAGGGTTAGCGTTACGGTTAGGGGTTAGGGGTTAGGGTTAGGGCTAAGGTTAGGGTTAGGGTTAGGGTTAGGGTTAGGGCTAGGGTTAGGGTTAGGGTTAGGGTTACGGCTAGGGTTAGGGTTAGGGTTAGGTTAGGCTTAGGGTTAGGAGTTAGGGTTAGGGTTTCTATTAGGTTAGTTTTAAGGGCTAAGGTTAGTTTTAGGGTTAAGGTTGGGTTAGGGTTAGGATTAGGGTTAGGGTACGACTTAGGGCTAGGGTTAGGGCTAGGGTTAGGGTTAGGGTTAGGGTTAGGGTTTAGGGTTATGGTTAGGGTTAGGGGTTAGGGGTTAGGGGTTAGGCTTAGGGTTAGCGTTACGGTTAGGGGTTAGGGGTTAGGGTTAGGGCTAAGGTTAGGGTTAGGGTTAGGGTTAGGGTTAGGGCTAGGGTTAGGGTTAGGGTTAGGGTTACGGCTAGGGTTAGGGTTAGGGTTAGGTTAGGCTTAGGGTTAGGAGTTAGGGTTAGGGTTTCTATTAGGTTAGTTTTAAGGGCTAAGGTTAGTTTTAGGGTTAAGGTTGGGTTAGGGTTAGGATTAGGGTTAGGGTACGACTTAGGGCTAGGGTTAGGGCTAGGGTTAGGGTTAGGGTTAGGGTTAGGGTTTAGGGTTATGGTTAGGGTTAGGGGTTAGGGGTTAGGGGTTAGGCTTAGGGTTAGCGTTACGGTTAGGGGTTAGGGGTTAGGGTTAGGGCTAAGGTTAGGGTTAGGGTTAGGGTTAGGGTTAGGGCTAGGGTTAGGGTTAGGGTTAGGGTTACGGCTAGGGTTAGGGTTAGGGTTAGGTTAGGCTTAGGGTTAGGAGTTAGGGTTAGGGTTTCTATTAGGTTAGTTTTAAGGGCTAAGGTTAGTTTTAGGGTTAAGGTTGGGTTAGGGTTAGGATTAGGGTTAGGGTACGACTTAGGGCTAGGGTTAGGGCTAGGGTTAGGGTTAGGGTTAGGGTTAGGGTTTAGGGTTATGGTTAGGGTTAGGGGTTAGGGGTTAGGGGTTAGGCTTAGGGTTAGCGTTACGGTTAGGGGTTAGGGGTTAGGGTTAGGGCTAAGGTTAGGGTTAGGGTTAGGGTTAGGGTTAGGGCTAGGGTTAGGGTTAGGGTTAGGGTTACGGCTAGGGTTAGGGTTAGGGTTAGGTTAGGCTTAGGGTTAGGAGTTAGGGTTAGGGTTTCTATTAGGTTAGTTTTAAGGGCTAAGGTTAGTTTTAGGGTTAAGGTTGGGTTAGGGTTAGGATTAGGGTTAGGGTACGACTTAGGGCTAGGGTTAGGGCTAGGGTTAGGGTTAGGGTTAGGGTTAGGGTTTAGGGTTATGGTTAGGGTTAGGGGTTAGGGGTTAGGGGTTAGGCTTAGGGTTAGCGTTACGGTTAGGGGTTAGGGGTTAGGGTTAGGGCTAAGGTTAGGGTTAGGGTTAGGGTTAGGGTTAGGGCTAGGGTTAGGGTTAGGGTTAGGGTTACGGCTAGGGTTAGGGTTAGGGTTAGGTTAGGCTTAGGGTTAGGAGTTAGGGTTAGGGTTTCTATTAGGTTAGTTTTAAGGGCTAAGGTTAGTTTTAGGGTTAAGGTTGGGTTAGGGTTAGGATTAGGGTTAGGGTACGACTTAGGGCTAGGGTTAGGGCTAGGGTTAGGGTTAGGGTTAGGGTTAGGGTTTAGGGTTATGGTTAGGGTTAGGGGTTAGGGGTTAGGGGTTAGGCTTAGGGTTAGCGTTACGGTTAGGGGTTAGGGGTTAGGGTTAGGGCTAAGGTTAGGGTTAGGGTTAGGGTTAGGGTTAGGGCTAGGGTTAGGGTTAGGGTTAGGGTTACGGCTAGGGTTAGGGTTAGGGTTAGGTTAGGCTTAGGGTTAGGAGTTAGGGTTAGGGTTTCTATTAGGTTAGTTTTAAGGGCTAAGGTTAGTTTTAGGGTTAAGGTTGGGTTAGGGTTAGGATTAGGGTTAGGGTACGACTTAGGGCTAGGGTTAGGGCTAGGGTTAGGGTTAGGGTTAGGGTTAGGGTTTAGGGTTATGGTTAGGGTTAGGGGTTAGGGGTTAGGGGTTAGGCTTAGGGTTAGCGTTACGGTTAGGGGTTAGGGGTTAGGGTTAGGGCTAAGGTTAGGGTTAGGGTTAGGGTTAGGGTTAGGGCTAGGGTTAGGGTTAGGGTTAGGGTTACGGCTAGGGTTAGGGTTAGGGTTAGGTTAGGCTTAGGGTTAGGAGTTAGGGTTAGGGTTTCTATTAGGTTAGTTTTAAGGGCTAAGGTTAGTTTTAGGGTTAAGGTTGGGTTAGGGTTAGGATTAGGGTTAGGGTACGACTTAGGGCTAGGGTTAGGGCTAGGGTTAGGGTTAGGGTTAGGGTTAGGGTTTAGGGTTATGGTTAGGGTTAGGGGTTAGGGGTTAGGGGTTAGGCTTAGGGTTAGCGTTACGGTTAGGGGTTAGGGGTTAGGGTTAGGGCTAAGGTTAGGGTTAGGGTTAGGGTTAGGGTTAGGGCTAGGGTTAGGGTTAGGGTTAGGGTTACGGCTAGGGTTAGGGTTAGGGTTAGGTTAGGCTTAGGGTTAGGAGTTAGGGTTAGGGTTTCTATTAGGTTAGTTTTAAGGGCTAAGGTTAGTTTTAGGGTTAAGGTTGGGTTAGGGTTAGGATTAGGGTTAGGGTACGACTTAGGGCTAGGGTTAGGGCTAGGGTTAGGGTTAGGGTTAGGGTTAGGGTTTAGGGTTATGGTTAGGGTTAGGGGTTAGGGGTTAGGGGTTAGGCTTAGGGTTAGCGTTACGGTTAGGGGTTAGGGGTTAGCGTTAGGGCTAAGGTTAGGGTTAGGGGGTTAGGGTTAGGGCTAGGGTTAGGGTTAGGGTTAGGGTTACGGCTAGGGTTAGGGTTAGGGTTAGGTTAGGCTTAGGGTTAGGAGTTAGGGTTAGGGTTTCTATTAGGTTAGTTTTAAGGGCTAAGGTTAGTTTTAGGGTTAAGGTTGGGTTAGGGTTAGGATTAGGGTTAGGGTACGACTTAGGGCTAGGGTTAGGGCTAGGGTTAGGGTTAGGGTTAGGGTTAGGGTTTAGGGTTATGGTTAGGGTTAGGGGTTAGGGGTTAGGGGTTAGGCTTAGGGTTAGCGTTACGGTTAGGGGTTAGGGGTTAGGGTTAGGGCTAAGGTTAGGGTTAGGGTTAGGGTTAGGGTTAGGGCTAGGGTTAGGGTTAGGGTTAGGGTTACGGCTAGGGTTAGGGTTAGGGTTAGGTTAGGCTTAGGGTTAGGAGTTAGGGTTAGGGTTTCTATTAGGTTAGTTTTAAGGGCTAAGGTTAGTTTTAGGGTTAAGGTTGGGTTAGGGTTAGGATTAGGGTTAGGGTACGACTTAGGGCTAGGGTTAGGGCTAGGGTTAGGGTTAGGGTTAGGGTTAGGGTTTAGGGTTATGGTTAGGGTTAGGGGTTAGGGGTTAGGGGTTAGGCTTAGGGTTAGCGTTACGGTTAGGGGTTAGGGGTTAGGGTTAGGGCTAAGGTTAGGGTTAGGGTTAGGGTTAGGGTTAGGGCTAGGGTTAGGGTTAGGGTTAGGGTTACGGCTAGGGTTAGGGTTAGGGTTAGGTTAGGCTTAGGGTTAGGAGTTAGGGTTAGGGTTTCTATTAGGTTAGTTTTAAGGGCTAAGGTTAGTTTTAGGGTTAAGGTTGGGTTAGGGTTAGGATTAGGGTTAGGGTACGACTTAGGGCTAGGGTTAGGGCTAGGGTTAGGGTTAGGGTTAGGGTTAGGGTTTAGGGTTATGGTTAGGGTTAGGGGTTAGGGGTTAGGGGTTAGGCTTAGGGTTAGCGTTACGGTTAGGGGTTAGGGGTTAGGGTTAGGGCTAAGGTTAGGGTTAGGGTTAGGGTTAGGGTTAGGGCTAGGGTTAGGGTTAGGGTTAGGGTTACGGCTAGGGTTAGGGTTAGGGTTAGGTTAGGCTTAGGGTTAGGAGTTAGGGTTAGGGTTTCTATTAGGTTAGTTTTAAGGGCTAAGGTTAGTTTTAGGGTTAAGGTTGGGTTAGGGTTAGGATTAGGGTTAGGGTACGACTTAGGGCTAGGGTTAGGGCTAGGGTTAGGGTTAGGGTTAGGGTTAGGGTTTAGGGTTATGGTTAGGGTTAGGGGTTAGGGGTTAGGGGTTAGGCTTAGGGTTAGCGTTACGGTTAGGGGTTAGGGGTTAGGGTTAGGGCTAAGGTTAGGGTTAGGGTTAGGGTTAGGGTTAGGGCTAGGGTTAGGGTTAGGGTTAGGGTTACGGCTAGGGTTAGGGTTAGGGTTAGGTTAGGCTTAGGGTTAGGAGTTAGGGTTAGGGTTTCTATTAGGTTAGTTTTAAGGGCTAAGGTTAGTTTTAGGGTTAAGGTTGGGTTAGGGTTAGGATTAGGGTTAGGGTACGACTTAGGGCTAGGGTTAGGGCTAGGGTTAGGGTTAGGGTTAGGGTTAGGGTTTAGGGTTATGGTTAGGGTTAGGGGTTAGGGGTTAGGGGTTAGGCTTAGGGTTAGCGTTACGGTTAGGGGTTAGGGGTTAGGGTTAGGGCTAAGGTTAGGGTTAGGGTTAGGGTTAGGGTTAGGGCTAGGGTTAGGGTTAGGGTTAGGGTTACGGCTAGGGTTAGGGTTAGGGTTAGGTTAGGCTTAGGGTTAGGAGTTAGGGTTAGGGTTTCTATTAGGTTAGTTTTAAGGGCTAAGGTTAGTTTTAGGGTTAAGGTTGGGTTAGGGTTAGGATTAGGGTTAGGGTACGACTTAGGGCTAGGGTTAGGGCTAGGGTTAGGGTTAGGGTTAGGGTTAGGGTTTAGGGTTATGGTTAGGGTTAGGGGTTAGGGGTTAGGGGTTAGGCTTAGGGTTAGCGTTACGGTTAGGGGTTAGGGGTTAGGGTTAGGGCTAAGGTTAGGGTTAGGGTTAGGGTTAGGGTTAGGGCTAGGGTTAGGGTTAGGGTTAGGGTTACGGCTAGGGTTAGGGTTAGGGTTAGGTTAGGCTTAGGGTTAGGAGTTAGGGTTAGGGTTTCTATTAGGTTAGTTTTAAGGGCTAAGGTTAGTTTTAGGGTTAAGGTTGGGTTAGGGTTAGGATTAGGGTTAGGGTACGACTTAGGGCTAGGGTTAGGGCTAGGGTTAGGGTTAGGGTTAGGGTTAGGGTTTAGGGTTAGTGGTTAGGGTTAGGGGTTAGGGGTTAGGGGTTAGGCTTAGGGTTAGCGTTACGGTTAGGGGTTAGGGGTTAGGGTTAGGGCTAAGGTTAGGGTTAGGGTTAGGGTTAGGGTTAGGGCTAGGGTTAGGGTTAGGGTTAGGGTTACGGCTAGGGTTAGGGTTAGGGTTAGGTTAGGCTTAGGGTTAGGAGTTAGGGTTAGGGTTTCTATTAGGTTAGTTTTAAGGGCTAAGGTTAGTTTTAGGGTTAAGGTTGGGTTAGGGTTAGGATTAGGGTTAGGGTACGACTTAGGGCTAGGGTTAGGGCTAGGGTTAGGGTTAGGGTTAGGGTTAGGGTTTAGGGTTATGGTTAGGGTTAGGGGTTAGGGGTTAGGGGTTAGGCTTAGGGTTAGCGTTACGGTTAGGGGTTAGGGGTTAGGGTTAGGGCTAAGGTTAGGGTTAGGGTTAGGGTTAGGGTTAGGGCTAGGGTTAGGGTTAGGGTTAGGGTTACGGCTAGGGTTAGGGTTAGGGTTAGGTTAGGCTTAGGGTTAGGAGTTAGGGTTAGGGTTTCTATTAGGTTAGTTTTAAGGGCTAAGGTTAGTTTTAGGGTTAAGGTTGGGTTAGGGTTAGGATTAGGGTTAGGGTACGACTTAGGGCTAGGGTTAGGGCTAGGGTTAGGGTTAGGGTTAGGGTTAGGGTTTAGGGTTATGGTTAGGGTTAGGGGTTAGGGGTTAGGGGTTAGGCTTAGGGTTAGCGTTACGGTTAGGGGTTAGGGGTTAGGGTTAGGGCTAAGGTTAGGGTTAGGGTTAGGGCTAGGGTTAGGGTTAGGGTTAGGGTTACGGCTAGGGTTAGGGTTAGGGTTAGGTTAGGCTTAGGGTTAGGAGTTAGGGTTAGGGTTTCTATTAGGTTAGTTTTAAGGGCTAAGGTTAGTTTTAGGGTTAAGGTTGGGTTAGGGTTAGGATTAGGGTTAGGGTACGACTTAGGGCTAGGGTTAGGGCTAGGGTTAGGGTTAGGGTTAGGGTTAGGGTTTAGGGTTATGGTTAGGGTTAGGGGTTAGGGGTTAGGGGTTAGGCTTAGGGTTAGCGTTACGGTTAGGGGTTAGGGGTTAGGGTTAGGGCTAAGGTTAGGGTTAGGGTTAGGGTTAGGGTTAGGGTTAGGGTTACGGCTAGGGTTAGGGTTAGGGTTAGGTTAGGCTTAGGGTTAGGAGTTAGGGTTAGGGTTTCTATTAGGTTAGTTTTAAGGGCTAAGGTTAGTTTTAGGGTTAAGGTTGGGTTAGGGTTAGGATTAGGGTTAGGGTACGACTTAGGGCTAGGGTTAGGGCTAGGGTTAGGGTTAGGGTTAGGGTTAGGGTTTAGGGTTATGGTTAGGGTTAGGGGTTAGGGGTTAGGGGTTAGGCTTAGGGTTAGCGTTACGGTTAGGGGTTAGGGGTTAGGGTTAGGGCTAAGGTTAGGGTTAGGGTTAGGGTTAGGGTTAGGGCTAGGGTTAGGGTTAGGGTTAGGGTTACGGCTAGGGTTAGGGTTAGGGTTAGGTTAGGCTTAGGGTTAGGAGTTAGGGTTAGGGTTTCTATTAGGTTAGTTTTAAGGGCTAAGGTTAGTTTTAGGGTTAAGGTTGGGTTAGGGTTAGGATTAGGGTTAGGGTACGACTTAGGGCTAGGGTTAGGGCTAGGGTTAGGGTTAGGGTTAGGGTTAGGGTTTAGGGTTATGGTTAGGGTTAGGGGTTAGGGCTTAGGGGTTAGGCTTAGGGTTAGCGTTACGGTTAGGGGTTAGGGGTTAGGGTTAGGGCTAAGGTTAGGGTTAGGGTTAGGGTTAGGGTTAGGGCTAGGGTTAGGGTTAGGGTTAGGGTTACGGCTAGGGTTAGGGTTAGGGTTAGGTTAGGCTTAGGGTTAGGAGTTAGGGTTAGGGTTTCTATTAGGTTAGTTTTAAGGGCTAAGGTTAGTTTTAGGGTTAAGGTTGGGTTAGGGTTAGGATTAGGGTTAGGGTACGACTTAGGGCTAGGGTTAGGGCTAGGGTTAGGGTTAGGGTTAGGGTTAGGGTTTAGGGTTATGGTTAGGGTTAGGGGTTAGGGCTTAGGGGTTAGGCTTAGGGTTAGCGTTACGGTTAGGGGTTAGGGGTTAGGGTTAGGGCTAAGGTTAGGGTTAGGGTTAGGGTTAGGGTTAGGGCTAGGGTTAGGGTTAGGGTTAGGGTTACGGCTAGGGTTAGGGTTAGGGTTAGGTTAGGCTTAGGGTTAGGAGTTAGGGTTAGGGTTTCTATTAGGTTAGTTTTAAGGGCTAAGGTTAGTTTTAGGGTTAAGGTTGGGTTAGGGTTAGGATTAGGGTTAGGGTACGACTTAGGGCTAGGGTTAGGGCTAGGGTTAGGGTTAGGGTTAGGGTTAGGGTTTAGGGTTATGGTTAGGGTTAGGGGTTAGGGCTTAGGGGTTAGGCTTAGGGTTAGCGTTACGGTTAGGGGTTAGGGGTTAGGGTTAGGGCTAAGGTTAGGGTTAGGCTTAGGGTTAGGGTTAGGGCTAGGGTTAGGGTTAGGGTTAGGGTTACGGCTAGGGTTAGGGTTAGGGTTAGGTTAGGCTTAGGGTTAGGAGTTAGGGTTAGGGTTTCTATTAGGTTAGTTTTAAGGGCTAAGGTTAGTTTTAGGGTTAAGGTTGGGTTAGGGTTAGGATTAGGGTTAGGGTACGACTTAGGGCTAGGGTTAGGGCTAGGGTTAGGGTTAGGGTTAGGGTTAGGGTTTAGGGTTATGGTTAGGGTTAGGGGTTAGGGGTTAGGGGTTAGGCTTAGGGTTAGCGTTACGGTTAGGGGTTAGGGGTTAGGGTTAGGGCTAAGGTTAGGGTTAGGGTTAGGGTTAGGGTTAGGGCTAGGGTTAGGGTTAGGGTTAGGGTTACGGCTAGGGTTAGGGTTAGGGTTAGGTTAGGCTTAGGGTTAGGAGTTAGGGTTAGGGTTTCTATTAGGTTAGTTTTAAGGGCTAAGGTTAGTTTTAGGGTTAAGGTTGGGTTAGGGTTAGGATTAGGGTTAGGGTACGACTTAGGGCTAGGGTTAGGGCTAGGGTTAGGGTTAGGGTTAGGGTTAGGGTTTAGGGTTATGGTTAGGGTTAGGGGTTAGGGGTTAGGGGTTAGGCTTAGGGTTAGCGTTACGGTTAGGGGTTAGGGGTTAGCGTTAGGGCTAAGGTTAGGGTTAGGGTTAGGGTTAGGGTTAGGGCTAGGGTTAGGGTTAGGGTTAGGGTTACGGCTAGGGTTAGGGTTAGGGTTAGGTTAGGCTTAGGGTTAGGAGTTAGGGTTAGGGTTTCTATTAGGTTAGTTTTAAGGGCTAAGGTTAGTTTTAGGGTTAAGGTTGGGTTAGGGTTAGGATTAGGGTTAGGGTACGACTTAGGGCTAGGGTTAGGGCTAGGGTTAGGGTTAGGGTTAGGGTTAGGGTTTAGGGTTATGGTTAGGGTTAGGGGTTAGGGGTTAGGGGTTAGGCTTAGGGTTAGCGTTACGGTTAGGGGTTAGGGGTTAGGTTAGGGCTAAGGTTAGGGTTAGGGTTAGGGCTAGGGTTAGGGTTAGGGTTAGGGTTACGGCTAGGGTTAGGGTTAGGGTTAGGTTAGGCTTAGGGTTAGGAGTTAGGGTTAGGGTTTCTATTAGGTTAATTTTAAGGGCTAAGGTTAGTTTTAGGGTTAAGGTTGGGTTAGGGTTAGGATTAGGGTTAGGGTACGACTTAGGGCTAGGGTTAGGGCTAGGGTTAGGGTTAGGGTTAGGGTTAGGGTTTAGGGTTATGGTTAGGGTTAGGGGTTAGGGGTTAGGGGTTAGGCTTAGGGTTAGCGTTACGGTTAGGGGTTAGGGGTTAGGGTTAGGGCTAAGGTTAGGGTTAGGGTTAGGGTTAGGGTTAGGGTTAGGGTTACGGCTAGGGTTAGGGTTAGGGTTAGGTTAGGCTTAGGGTTAGGAGTTAGGGTTAGGGTTTCTATTAGGTTAGTTTTAAGGGCTAAGGTTAGTTTTAGGGTTAAGGTTGGGTTAGGGTTAGGATTAGGGTTAGGGTACGACTTAGGGCTAGGGTTAGGGCTAGGGTTAGGGTTAGGGTTAGGGTTAGGGTTTAGGGTTATGGTTAGGGTTAGGGGTTAGGGGTTAGGGGTTAGGCTTAGGGTTAGCGTTACGGTTAGGGGTTAGGGGTTAGGGTTAGGGCTAAGGTTAGGGTTAGGGTTAGGGTTAGGGTTAGGGCTAGGGTTAGGGTTAGGGTTAGGGTTACGGCTAGGGTTAGGGTTAGGGTTAGGTTAGGCTTAGGGTTAGGAGTTAGGGTTAGGGTTTCTATTAGGTTAGTTTTAAGGGCTAAGGTTAGTTTTAGGGTTAAGGTTGGGTTAGGGTTAGGATTAGGGTTAGGGTACGACTTAGGGCTAGGGTTAGGGCTAGGGTTAGGGTTAGGGTTAGGGTTAGGGTTTAGGGTTATGGTTAGGGTTAGGGGTTAGGGCTTAGGGGTTAGGCTTAGGGTTAGCGTTACGGTTAGGGGTTAGGGGTTAGGGTTAGGGCTAAGGTTAGGGTTAGGGTTAGGGTTAGGGTTAGGGCTAGGGTTAGGGTTAGGCTTAGGGTTACGGCTAGGGTTAGGGTTAGGGTTAGGTTAGGCTTAGGGTTAGGAGTTAGGGTTAGGGTTTCTATTAGGTTAGTTTTAAGGGCTAAGGTTAGTTTTAGGGTTAAGGTTGGGTTAGGGTTAGGATTAGGGTTAGGGTACGACTTAGGGCTAGGGTTAGGGCTAGGGTTAGGGTTAGGGTTAGGGTTAGGGTTTAGGGTTATGGTTAGGGTTAGGGGTTAGGGCTTAGGGGTTAGGCTTAGGGTTAGCGTTACGGTTAGGGGTTAGGGGTTAGGGTTAGGGCTAAGGTTAGGGTTAGGGTTAGGGTTAGGGTTAGGGCTAGGGTTAGGGTTAGGGTTAGGGTTACGGCTAGGGTTAGGGTTAGGGTTAGGTTAGGCTTAGGGTTAGGAGTTAGGGTTAGGGTTTCTATTAGGTTAGTTTTAAGGGCTAAGGTTAGTTTTAGGGTTAAGGTTGGGTTAGGGTTAGGATTAGGGTTAGGGTACGACTTAGGGCTAGGGTTAGGGCTAGGGTTAGGGTTAGGGTTAGGGTTAGGGTTTAGGGTTATGGTTAGGGTTAGGGGTTAGGGGTTAGGGGTTAGGCTTAGGGTTAGCGTTACGGTTAGGGGTTAGGGGTTAGGTTAGGGCTAAGGTTAGGGTTAGGGTTAGGGCTAGGGTTAGGGTTAGGGTTAGGGTTACGGCTAGGGTTAGGGTTAGGGTTAGGTTAGGCTTAGGGTTAGGAGTTAGGGTTAGGGTTTCTATTAGGTTAATTTTAAGGGCTAAGGTTAGTTTTAGGGTTAAGGTTGGGTTAGGGTTAGGATTAGGGTTAGGGTACGACTTAGGGCTAGGGTTAGGGCTAGGGTTAGGGTTAGGGTTAGGGTTAGGGTTTAGGGTTATGGTTAGGGTTAGGGGTTAGGGGTTAGGGGTTAGGCTTAGGGTTAGCGTTACGGTTAGGGGTTAGGGGTTAGGGTTAGGGCTAAGGTTAGGGTTAGGGTTAGGGTTAGGGTTAGGGTTAGGGTTACGGCTAGGGTTAGGGTTAGGGTTAGGTTAGGCTTAGGGTTAGGAGTTAGGGTTAGGGTTTCTATTAGGTTAGTTTTAAGGGCTAAGGTTAGTTTTAGGGTTAAGGTTGGGTTAGGGTTAGGATTAGGGTTAGGGTACGACTTAGGGCTAGGGTTAGGGCTAGGGTTAGGGTTAGGGTTAGGGTTAGGGTTTAGGGTTATGGTTAGGGTTAGGGGTTAGGGGTTAGGGGTTAGGCTTAGGGTTAGCGTTACGGTTAGGGGTTAGGGGTTAGGGTTAGGGCTAAGGTTAGGGTTAGGGTTAGGGTTAGGGTTAGGGCTAGGGTTAGGGTTAGGGTTAGGGTTACGGCTAGGGTTAGGGTTAGGGTTAGGTTAGGCTTAGGGTTAGGAGTTAGGGTTAGGGTTTCTATTAGGTTAGTTTTAAGGGCTAAGGTTAGTTTTAGGGTTAAGGTTGGGTTAGGGTTAGGATTAGGGTTAGGGTACGACTTAGGGCTAGGGTTAGGGCTAGGGTTAGGGTTAGGGTTAGGGTTAGGGTTTAGGGTTATGGTTAGGGTTAGGGGTTAGGGCTTAGGGGTTAGGCTTAGGGTTAGCGTTACGGTTAGGGGTTAGGGGTTAGGGTTAGGGCTAAGGTTAGGGTTAGGGTTAGGGTTAGGGTTAGGGCTAGGGTTAGGGTTAGGGTTAGGGTTACGGCTAGGGTTAGGGTTAGGGTTAGGTTAGGCTTAGGGTTAGGAGTTAGGGTTAGGGTTTCTATTAGGTTAGTTTTAAGGGCTAAGGTTAGTTTTAGGGTTAAGGTTGGGTTAGGGTTAGGATTAGGGTTAGGGTACGACTTAGGGCTAGGGTTAGGGCTAGGGTTAGGGTTAGGGTTAGGGTTAGGGTTTAGGGTTATGGTTAGGGTTAGGGGTTAGGGCTTAGGGGTTAGGCTTAGGGTTAGCGTTACGGTTAGGGGTTAGGGGTTAGGGTTAGGGCTAAGGTTAGGGTTAGGGTTAGGGTTAGGGTTAGGGCTAGGGTTAGGGTTAGGGTTAGGGTTACGGCTAGGGTTAGGGTTAGGGTTAGGTTAGGCTTAGGGTTAGGAGTTAGGGTTAGGGTTTCTATTAGGTTAGTTTTAAGGGCTAAGGTTAGTTTTAGGGTTAAGGTTGGGTTAGGGTTAGGATTAGGGTTAGGGTACGACTTAGGGCTAGGGTTAGGGCTAGGGTTAGGGTTAGGGTTAGGGTTAGGGTTTAGGGTTATGGTTAGGCTTAGGGGTTAGGGGTTAGGGGTTAGGCTTAGGGTTAGCGTTACGGTTAGGGGTTAGGGGTTAGGGTTAGGGCTAAGGTTAGGGTTAGGGTTAGGGTTAGGGTTAGGGTTACGGCTAGGGTTAGGGTTAGGGTTAGGTTAGGCTTAGGGTTAGGAGTTAGGGTTAGGGTTTCTATTAGGTTAGTTTTAAGGGCTAAGGTTAGTTTTAGGGTTAAGGTTGGGTTAGGGTTAGGATTAGGGTTAGGGTACGACTTAGGGCTAGGGTTAGGGCTAGGGTTAGGGTTAGGGTTAGGGTTAGGGTTTAGGGTTATGGTTAGGGTTAGGGGTTAGGGGTTAGGGGTTAGGCTTAGGGTTAGCGTTACGGTTAGGGGTTAGGGGTTAGGGTTAGGGCTAAGGTTAGGGTTAGGGTTAGGGTTAGGGTTAGGGCTAGGGTTAGGGTTAGGGTTAGGGTTACGGCTAGGGTTAGGGTTAGGGTTAGGTTAGGCTTAGGGTTAGGAGTTAGGGTTAGGGTTTCTATTAGGTTAGTTTTAAGGGCTAAGGTTAGTTTTAGGGTTAAGGTTGGGTTAGGGTTAGGATTAGGGTTAGGGTACGACTTAGGGCTAGGGTTAGGGCTAGGGTTAGGGTTAGGGTTAGGGTTAGGGTTTAGGGTTATGGTTAGGGTTAGGGGTTAGGGCTTAGGGGTTAGGCTTAGGGTTAGCGTTACGGTTAGGGGTTAGGGGTTAGGGTTAGGGCTAAGGTTAGGGTTAGGGTTAGGGTTAGGGTTAGGGCTAGGGTTAGGGTTAGGGTTAGGGTTACGGCTAGGGTTAGGGTTAGGGTTAGGTTAGGCTTAGGGTTAGGAGTTAGGGTTAGGGTTTCTATTAGGTTAGTTTTAAGGGCTAAGGTTAGTTTTAGGGTTAAGGTTGGGTTAGGGTTAGGATTAGGGTTAGGGTACGACTTAGGGCTAGGTTTAGGGCTAGGGTTAGGGTTAGGGTTAGGGTTAGGGTTTAGGGTTATGGTTAGGGTTAGGGGTTAGGGCTTAGGGGTTAGGCTTAGGGTTAGCGTTACGGTTAGGGGTTAGGGGTTAGGGTTAGGGCTAAGGTTAGGGTTAGGGTTAGGGTTAGGGTTAGGGCTAGGGTTAGGGTTAGGCTTAGGGTTACGGCTAGGGTTAGGGTTAGGGTTAGGTTAGGCTTAGGGTTAGGAGTTAGGGTTAGGGTTTCTATTAGGTTAGTTTTAAGGGCTAAGGTTAGTTTTAGGGTTAAGGTTGGGTTAGGGTTAGGATTAGGGTTAGGGTACGACTTAGGACTTAGGGCTAGGGTTAGGGCTAGGGTTAGGGTTAGGGTTAGGGTTAGGGTTTAGGGTTATGGTTAGGGTTAGGGGTTAGGGCTTAGGGGTTAGGCTTAGGGTTAGCGTTACGGTTAGGGGTTAGGGGTTAGGGTTAGGGCTAAGGTTAGGGTTAGGGTTAGGGTTAGGGTTAGGGCTAGGGTTAGGGTTAGGGTTAGGGTTACGGCTAGGGTTAGGGTTAGGGTTAGGTTAGGCTTAGGGTTAGGAGTTAGGGTTAGGGTTTCTATTAGGTTAGTTTTAAGGGCTAAGGTTAGTTTTAGGGTTAAGGTTGGGTTAGGGTTAGGATTAGGGTTAGGGTACGACTTAGGGCTAGGGTTAGGGCTAGGGTTAGGGTTAGGGTTAGGGTTAGGGTTTAGGGTTATGGTTAGGGGTTAGGGGTTAGGGGTTAGGGGTTAGGCTTAGGGTTAGCGTTACGGGTTAGGGGTTAGGGGTTAGGTTAGGGCTAAGGTTAGGGTTAGGGTTAGGGCTAGGGTTAGGGTTAGGGTTTAGGGTTACGGCTAGGGTTAGGGTTAGGGTTAGGTTAGGCTAGGGTTAGGAGTTAGGGTTAGGGTTTCTATTAGGTTAATTTAAAGGCTAAGGTTAGTTTTAGGGTTAAGGTTGGGTTAGGGTTAGGATTAGGGTTAGGGTACGACTTAGGGCTAGGGTTAGGGCTAGGGTTAGGGTTAGGGTTAGGGTTAGGGTTTAGGGTTATGGTTAGGGTTAGGGGTTAGGGGTTAGGGGTTAGGCTTAGGGTTAGCGTTACGGTTAGGGGTTAGGGGTTAGGGTTAGGGCTAAGGTTAGGGTTAGGGTTAGGGTTAGGGTTAGGGTTAGGGTTACGGCTAGGGTTAGGGTTAGGGTTAGGTTAGGCTTAGGGTTAGGAGTTAGGGTTAGGGTTTCTATTAGGTTAGTTTTAAGGGCTAAGGTTAGTTTTAGGGTTAAGGTTGGGTTAGGGTTAGGATTAGGGTTAGGGTACGACTTAGGGCTAGGGTTAGGGCTAGGGTTAGGGTTAGGGTTAGGGTTAGGGTTTAGGGTTATGGTTAGGGTTAGGGGTTAGGGGTTAGGGGTTAGGCTTAGGGTTAGCGTTACGGTTAGGGGTTAGGGGTTAGGGTTAGGGCTAAGGTTAGGGGTTAGGGTTAGGGTTAGGGGTAGGGTTAGTGGTTAGGGTTAGGGTTACGGCTAGGGTTAGGGTTAGGGTTAGGTTAGCTTAGGTTAGGAGTTAGGGTTAGGGTTTCTATTAGGTTAGTTTTAAGGGCTAAGGTTAGTTTTAGGGTTAAGGTTGGGTTAGGGTTAGGATTAGGGTTAGGGTACGACTTAGGGCTAGGGTTAGGGCTAGGTTAGGGTTAGGGTTAGGGTTAGGGTTAGGGTTATGGTTAGGGTTAGGGTTAGGGGTTAGGGCTTAGGGGTTAGGCTTAGGGTTAGCGTTACGGTTAGGGGTTAGGGTTAGGGGTTAGGGCTAAGGTTAGGGTTAGGGTTAGGGTTAGGGTTAGGGCTAGGGTTAGGGTTAGGGTTAGGGTTACGGCTAGGGTTAGGGTTAGGGTTAGGTTAGGCTTAGGGTTAGGAGTTAGGGTTAGGGTTTCTATTAGGTTAGTTTTAAGGGCTAAGGTTAGTTTTAGGGTTAAGGTTGGGTTAGGGTTAGGATTAGGGTTAGGGTACGACTTAGGGCTAGGGTTAGGGCTAGGGTTAGGGTTAGGGTTAGGGTTAGGGTTTAGGGTTATGGTTAGGGTTAGGGGTTAGGGCTTAGGGGTTAGGCTTAGGGTTAGCGTTACGGTTAGGGGTTAGGGGTTAGGGTTAGGGCTAAGGTTAGGGTTAGGGTTAGGGTTAGGGTTAGGGCTAGGGTTAGGGTTAGGGTTAGGGTTACGGCTAGGGTTAGGGTTAGGGTTAGGTTAGGCTTAGGGTTAGGAGTTAGGGTTAGGGTTTCTATTAGGTTAGTTTTAAGGGCTAAGGTTAGTTTTAGGGTTAAGGTTGGGTTAGGGTTAGGATTAGGGTTAGGGTACGACTTAGGGCTAGGGTTAGGGCTAGGGTTAGGGTTAGGGTTAGGGTTAGGGTTTAGGGTTATGGTTAGGCTTAGGGGTTAGGGGTTAGGGGTTAGGCTTAGGGTTAGCGTTACGGTTAGGGGTTAGGGGTTAGGGTTAGGGCTATAGGTTAGGGTTAGGGTTAGGGTTAGGGTTAGGGTTAGGGTTAGGGTTACGGCTAGGGTTAGGGTTAGGGTTAGGTTAGGGCTTAGGGTTAGGAGTTAGGGTTAGGGTTTCTATTAGGTTAGTTTTAAGGGCTAAGGTTAGTTTTAGGGTTAAGGTTGGGTTAGGGTTAGGATTAGGGTTAGGGTACGACTTAGGGCTAGGGTTAGGGCTAGGGTTAGGGTTAGGGTTAGGGTTAGGGTTTAGGGTTATGGTTAGGGTTAGGGGTTAGGGGTTAGGGGTTAGGCTTAGGGTTAGCGTTACGGTTAGGGGGTTAGGGGTTAGGGTTAGGGCTAAGGTTAGGGTTAGGGTTAGGGTTAGGGTTAGGGCTAGGGTTAGGGTTAGGGTTAGAGTTACGGCTAGGGTTAGGGTTAGGGTTAGGTTAGGCTTAGGGTTAGGAGTTAGGGTTAGGGTTTCTATTAGGTTAGTTTTAAGGGCTAAGGTTAGTTTTAGGGTTAAGGTTGGGTTAGGGTTAGGATTAGGGTTAGGGTACGACTTAGGGCTAGGGTTAGGGCTAGGGTTAGGGTTAGGGTTAGGGTTAGGGTTTAGGGTTATGGTTAGGGTTAGGGGTTAGGGGTTAGGGGTTAGGCTTAGGGTTAGCGTTACGGTTAGGGGTTAGGGGTTAGGGTTAGGGCTAAGGTTAGGGTTAGGGTTAGGGTTAGGGTTAGGGCTAGGGTTAGGGTTAGGGTTAGGGTTACGGCTAGGGTTAGGGTTAGGGTTAGGTTAGGCTTAGGGTTAGGAGTTAGGGTTAGGGTTTCTATTAGGTTAGTTTTAAGGGCTAAGGTTAGTTTTAGGGTTAAGGTTGGGTTAGGGTTAGGATTAGGGTTAGGGTACGACTTAGGGCTAGGGTTAGGGCTAGGGTTAGGGTTAGGGTTAGGGTTAGGGTTTAGGGTTATGGTTAGGGTTAGGGGTTAGGGGTTAGGGGTTAGGCTTAGGGTTAGCGTTACGGTTAGGGGTTAGGGGTTAGGGTTAGGGCTAAGGTTAGGGTTAGGGTTAGGGTTAGGGTTAGGGCTAGGGTAGGGTTAGGGTTAGGGTTACGGCTAGGGTTAGGGTTAGGGTTAGGTTAGGCTTAGGGTTAGGAGTTAGGGTTAGGGTTTCTATTAGGTTAGTTTTAAGGGCTAAGGTTAGTTTTAGGGTTAAGGTTGGGTTAGGGTTAGGATTAGGGTTAGGGTACGACTTAGGGCTAGGGTTAGGGCTAGGGTTAGGGTTAGGGTTAGGGTTAGGGTTTAGGGTTATGGTTAGGGTTAGGGGTTAGGGCTTAGGGGTTAGGCTTAGGGTTAGCGTTACGGTTAGGGGTTAGGGGTTAGGGTTAGGGCTAAGGTAGGGTTAGGGTTAGGGTTAGGGTTAGGGCTAGGGTTAGGGTTAGGGTTAGGGTTACGGCTAGGGTTAGGGTTAGGGTTAGGTTAGGCTTAGGGTTAGGAGTTAGGGTTAGGGTTTCTATTAGGTTAGTTTTAAGGGCTAAGGTTAGTTTTAGGGTTAAGGTTGGGTTAGGGTTAGGATTAGGGTTAGGGTACGACTTAGGGCTAGGGTTAGGGCTAGGGTTAGGGTTAGGGTTAGGGTTAGGGTTTAGGGTTATGGTTAGGGTTAGGGGTTAGGGGTTAGGGGTTAGGCTTAGGGTTAGCGTTACGGTTAGGGGTTAGGGGTTAGGGTTAGGGCTAAGGTTAGGGTTAGGCTTAGGGTTAGGGTTAGGGTTAGGGTTACGGCTAGGGTTAGGGTTAGGGTTAGGTTAGGCTTAGGTTAGGAGTTAGGGTTAGGGTTTCTATTAGGTTAGTTTTAAGGGCTAAGGTTAGTTTTAGGGTTAAGGTTGGGTTAGGGTTAGGATTAGGGTTAGGGTACGACTTAGGGCTAGGGTTAGGGCTAGGGTTAGGGTTAGGGTTAGGGTTAGGGTTTAGGGTTATGGTTAGGGTTAGGGGTTAGGGGTTAGGGGTTAGGCTTAGGGTTAGCGTTACGGTTAGGGGTTAGGGGTTAGGGTTAGGGCTAAGGTTAGGGTTAGGGTTAGGGTTAGGGTTAGGGCTAGGGTTAGGGTTAGGGTTAGGGTTACGGCTAGGGTTAGGGTTAGGGTTAGGTTAGGCTTAGGGTTAGGAGTTAGGGTTAGGGTTTCTATTAGGTTAGTTTTAAGGGCTAAGGTTAGTTTTAGGGTTAAGGTTGGGTTAGGGTTAGGATTAGGGTTAGGGTACGACTTAGGGCTAGGGTTAGGGCTAGGGTTAGGGTTAGGGTTAGGGTTAGGGTTTAGGGTTATGGTTAGGGTTAGGGGTTAGGGCTTAGGGGTTAGGCTTAGGGTTAGCGTTACGGTTAGGGGTTAGGGGTTAGGGTTAGGGCTAAGGTTAGGGTTAGGGGTTAGGTTAGGGTTAGGGCTAGGGTTAGGGTTAGGGTTAGGGTTACGGCTAGGGTTAGGGTTAGGGTTAGGTTAGGCTTAGGGTTAGGAGTTAGGGTTAGGGTTTCTATTAGGTTAGTTTTAAGGGCTAAGGTTAGTTTTAGGGTTAAGGTTGGGTTAGGGTTAGGATTAGGGTTAGGGTACGACTTAGGGCTAGGGTTAGGGCTAGGGTTAGGGTTAGGGTTAGGGTTAGGGTTTAGGGTTATGGTTAGGGTTAGGGGTTAGGGCTTAGGGGTTAGGCTTAGGGTTAGCGTTACGGTTAGGGGTTAGGGGTTAGGGTTAGGGCTAAGGTTGGGTTAGGGTTAGGGTTAGGGTTAGGGCTAGGGTTAGGGTTAGGGTTAGGGTTACGGCTAGGGTTAGGGTTAGGGTTAGGTTAGGCTTAGGGTTAGGAGTTAGGGTTAGGGTTTCTATTAGGTTAGTTTTAAGGGCTAAGGTTAGTTTTAGGGTTAAGGTTGGGTTAGGGTTAGGATTAGGGTTAGGGTACGACTTAGGGCTAGGGTTAGGGCTAGGGTTAGGGTTAGGGTTAGGGTTAGGGTTTAGGGTTATGGTTAGGGTTAGGGGTTAGGGCTTAGGGGTTAGGCTTAGGGTTAGCGTTACGGTTAGGGGTTAGGGGTTAGGGTTAGGGCTAAGGTTAGGGTTAGGGTTAGGGTTAGGGTTAGGGCTAGGGTTAGGGTTAGGGTTAGGGTTACGGCTAGGGTTAGGGTTAGGGTTAGGTTAGGCTTAGGGTTAGGAGTTAGGGTTAGGGTTTCTATTAGGTTAGTTTTAAGGGCTAAGGTTAGTTTTAGGGTTAAGGTTGGGTTAGGGTTAGGATTAGGGTTAGGGTACGACTTAGGGCTAGGGTTAGGGCTAGGGTTAGGGTTAGGGTTAGGGTTAGGGTTTAGGGTTATGGTTAGGGTTAGGGGTTAGGGGTTAGGGGTTAGGCTTAGGGTTAGCGTTACGGTTAGGGGTTAGGGGTTAGGGTTAGGGCTAAGGTTAGGGTTAGGGTTAGGGTTAGGGTTAGGGCTAGGGTTAGGGTTAGGGTTAGGGTTACGGCTAGGGTTAGGGTTAGGGTTAGGTTAGGCTTAGGGTTAGGAGTTAGGGTTAGGGTTTCTATTAGGTTAGTTTTAAGGGCTAAGGTTAGTTTTAGGGTTAAGGTTGGGTTAGGGTTAGGATTAGGGTTAGGGTACGACTTAGGGCTAGGGTTAGGGCTAGGGTTAGGGTTAGGGTTAGGGTTAGGGTTTAGGGTTATGGTTAGGGTTAGGGGTTAGGGGTTAGGGGTTAGGCTTAGGGTTAGCGTTACGGTTAGGGGTTAGGGGTTAGGGTTAGGGCTAAGGTTAGGGTTAGGCTTAGGGTTAGGGTTAGGGCTAGGGTTAGGGTTAGGGTTAGGGTTACGGCTAGGGTTAGGGTTAGGGTTAGGTTAGGCTTAGGGTTAGGAGTTAGGGTTAGGGTTTCTATTAGGTTAGTTTTAAGGGCTAAGGTTAGTTTTAGGGTTAAGGTTGGGTTAGGGTTAGGATTAGGGTTAGGGTACGACTTAGGGCTAGGGTTAGGGCTAGGGTTAGGGTTAGGGTTAGGGTTAGGGTTTAGGGTTATGGTTAGGGTTAGGGGTTAGGGCTTAGGGGTTAGGCTTAGGGTTAGCGTTACGGTTAGGGGTTAGGGGTTAGGGTTAGGGCTAAGGTTAGGGTTAGGCTTAGGGTTAGGGTTAGGGCTAGGGTTAGGGTTAGGGTTAGGGTTACGGCTAGGGTTAGGGTTAGGGTTAGGTTAGGCTTAGGGTTAGGAGTTAGGGTTAGGGTTTCTATTAGGTTAGTTTTAAGGGCTAAGGTTAGTTTTAGGGTTAAGGTTGGGTTAGGGTTAGGATTAGGGTTAGGGTACGACTTAGGGCTAGGGTTAGGGCTAGGGTTAGGGTTAGGGTTAGGGTTAGGGTTTAGGGTTATGGTTAGGGTTAGGGGTTAGGGCTTAGGGGTTAGGCTTAGGGTTAGCGTTACGGTTAGGGGTTAGGGGTTAGGGTTAGGGCTAAGGTTAGGGTTAGGGTTAGGGTTAGGGTTAGGGCTAGGGTTAGGGTTAGGGTTAGGGTTACGGCTAGGGTTAGGGTTAGGGTTAGGTTAGGCTTAGGGTTAGGAGTTAGGGTTAGGGTTTCTATTAGGTTAGTTTTAAGGGCTAAGGTTAGTTTTAGGGTTAAGGTTGGGTTAGGGTTAGGATTAGGGTTAGGGTACGACTTAGGGCTAGGGTTAGGGCTAGGGTTAGGGTTAGGGTTAGGGTTAGGGTTTAGGGTTATGGTTAGGGTTAGGGGTTAGGGGTTAGGGGTTAGGCTTAGGGTTAGCGTTACGGTTAGGGGTTAGGGGTTAGGGTTAGGGCTAAGGTTAGGGTTAGGGTTAGGGTTAGGGTTAGGGCTAGGGTTAGGGTTAGGGTTAGGGTTACGGCTAGGGTTAGGGTTAGGGTTAGGTTAGGCTTAGGGTTAGGAGTTAGGGTTAGGGTTTCTATTAGGTTAGTTTTAAGGGCTAAGGTTAGTTTTAGGGTTAAGGTTGGGTTAGGGTTAGGATTAGGGTTAGGGTACGACTTAGGGCTAGGGTTAGGGCTAGGGTTAGGGTTAGGGTTAGGGTTAGGGTTTAGGGTTATGGTTAGGGTTAGGGGTTAGGGGTTAGGGGTTAGGCTTAGGGTTAGCGTTACGGTTAGGGGTTAGGGGTTAGGGTTAGGGCTAAGGTTAGGGTTAGGGTTAGGGTTAGGGTTAGGGCTAGGGTTAGGGTTAGGGTTAGGGTTACGGCTAGGGTTAGGGTTAGGGTTAGGTTAGGCTTAGGGTTAGGAGTTAGGGTTAGGGTTTCTATTAGGTTAGTTTTAAGGGCTAAGTATAGTTTTATGGTTATGGTTGGGTTAGGGTTAGGATTAGGGTTAGGGTACGACTTAGGGCTAGGGTTAGGGCTAGGGTTAGGGTTAGGGTTAGGGTTAGGGTTTAGGGTTATGGTTAGGGTTAGGGGTTAGGGCTTAGGGGTTAGGCTTAGGGTTAGCGTTACGGTTAGGGGTTAGGGGTTAGGGTTAGGGCTAAGGTTAGGGTTAGGGTTAGGGTTAGGGTTAGGGCTAGGGTTAGGGTTAGGCTTAGGGTTACGGCTAGGGTTAGGGTTAGGGTTAGGTTAGGCTTAGGGTTAGGAGTTAGGGTTAGGGTTTCTATTAGGTTAGTTTTAAGGGCTAAGGTTAGTTTTAGGGTTAAGGTTGGGTTAGGGTTAGGATTAGGGTTAGGGTACGACTTAGGGCTAGGGTTAGGGCTAGGGTTAGGGTTAGGGTTAGGGTTAGGGTTTAGGGTTATGGTTAGGGTTAGGGGTTAGGGCTTAGGGGTTAGGCTTAGGGTTAGCGTTACGGTTAGGGGTTAGGGGTTAGGGTTAGGGCTAAGGTTAGGGTTAGGGTTAGGGTTAGGGTTAGGGCTAGGGTTAGGGTTAGGGTTAGGGTTACGGCTAGGGTTAGGGTTAGGGTTAGGTTAGGCTTAGGGTTAGGAGTTAGGGTTAGGGTTTCTATTAGGTTAGTTTTAAGGGCTAAGGTTAGTTTTAGGGTTAAGGTTGGGTTAGGGTTAGGATTAGGGTTAGGGTACGACTTAGGGCTAGGGTTAGGGCTAGGGTTAGGGTTAGGGTTAGGGTTAGGGTTTAGGGTTATGGTTAGGGTTAGGGGTTAGGGGTTAGGGGTTAGGCTTAGGGTTAGCGTTACGGTTAGGGGTTAGGGGTTAGGTTAGGGCTAAGGTTAGGGTTAGGGTTAGGGCTAGGGTTAGGGTTAGGGTTAGGGTTACGGCTAGGGTTAGGGTTAGGGTTAGGTTAGGCTTAGGGTTAGGAGTTAGGGTTAGGGTTTCTATTAGGTTAATTTTAAGGGCTAAGGTTAGTTTTAGGGTTAAGGTTGGGTTAGGGTTAGGATTAGGGTTAGGGTACGACTTAGGGCTAGGGTTAGGGCTAGGGTTAGGGTTAGGGTTAGGGTTAGGGTTTAGGGTTATGGTTAGGGTTAGGGGTTAGGGGTTAGGGGTTAGGCTTAGGGTTAGCGTTACGGTTAGGGGTTAGGGGTTAGGGTTAGGGCTAAGGTTAGGGTTAGGGTTAGGGTTAGGGTTAGGGTTAGGGTTACGGCTAGGGTTAGGGTTAGGGTTAGGTTAGGCTTAGGGTTAGGAGTTAGGGTTAGGGTTTCTATTAGGTTAGTTTTAAGGGCTAAGGTTAGTTTTAGGGTTAAGGTTGGGTTAGGGTTAGGATTAGGGTTAGGGTACGACTTAGGGCTAGGGTTAGGGCTAGGGTTAGGGTTAGGGTTAGGGTTAGGGTTTAGGGTTATGGTTAGGGTTAGGGGTTAGGGGTTAGGGGTTAGGCTTAGGGTTAGCGTTACGGTTAGGGGTTAGGGGTTAGGGTTAGGGCTAAGGTTAGGGTTAGGGTTAGGGTTAGGGTTAGGGCTAGGGTTAGGGTTAGGCTTAGGGTTACGGCTAGGGTTAGGGTTAGGGTTAGGTTAGGCTTAGGGTTAGGAGTTAGGGTTAGGGTTTCTATTAGGTTAGTTTTAAGGGCTAAGGTTAGTTTTAGGGTTAAGGTTGGGTTAGGGTTAGGATTAGGGTTAGGGTACGACTTAGGGCTAGGGTTAGGGCTAGGGTTAGGGTTAGGGTTAGGGTTAGGGTTTAGGGTTATGGTTAGGGTTAGGGTTAGGGGTTAGGGCTTAGGGGTTAGGCTTAGGGTTAGCGTTACGGTTAGGGGTTAGGGGTTAGGGTTAGGGCTAAGGTTAGGGTTAGGGTTAGGGTTAGGGTTAGGGCTAGGGTTAGGGTTAGGGTTAGGGTTACGGCTAGGGTTAGGGTTAGGGTTAGGTTAGGCTTAGGGTTAGGAGTTAGGGTTAGGGTTTCTATTAGGTTAGTTTTAAGGGCTAAGGTTAGTTTTAGGGTTAAGGTTGGGTTAGGGTTAGGATTAGGGTTAGGGTACGACTTAGGGCTAGGGTTAGGGCTAGGGTTAGGGTTAGGGTTAGGGTTAGGGTTTAGGGTTATGGTTAGGGTTAGGGGTTAGGGCTTAGGGGTTAGGCTTAGGGTTAGCGTTACGGTTAGGGGTTAGGGGTTAGGGTTAGGGCTAAGGTTAGGGTTAGGGTTAGGGTTAGG